>NC_133131.1:152829090-153131485 GCF_048418815.1 Hemitrygon akajei
CCCTCTGACTGAAATATAATCATCAGCAAGCATGCATGTGAATTCATCCAAACAAAACCATGTTTCTCCAGGGCTCTATGTCCTCTGGTTGTGGAATATGGCAATGAATTCCTCAGACTCACCAACCCCTGGCTAAAGAAATTCCTCCTGATCTCTCTTCTAAAGGGACATCCTTGTATTCTGAGGCTGTGCCCTCTGCTCTGAGATCCACACTGTAGGAAACATCCTTTGCATGTCCACGCTGTCTAGGCCTTTCAGTATTCGATAGGTTTCAACCAGAATCACCCTCCCCACCCCTTATTCTTCTAATCTCCAGCAAGTACACACCCAGAACCATCAACACTCCTCAAACATTAATCCTTTCATTCCTGGGATCATTCATGTGAACCTACACTGAACCCTCTCCAATGGCAGCACATCCTTTCTTCGATAAGTGGCCCAAAACTGCTCACAATACTCTAAATTCAGTATGACCAGTGCCTTATAAAGCCTTAGCTTTATGGGATTACGAATTTAAATTCCACAGTGGACTTGAACTTAGAATTGTAGCACAGTGATTTAACAACAGCACCACCAGCATAGAAGTGAAAGAATGTCTAACTATATTATAAAGGGATTGGGTAAGATCACACCTGAATCACCAGACTGGTTCCAGCTATGAGTGCTTGAATAGGCTAGGCCCCAACTCTCTAGATTTACAAGAATGACATACAGTAGAACCTCACTAAAACATAGACAAGATAGAACACATGTGCTGTGGATGTTACATTGGCTGAGGAGTCTAAGACATGAGGTCACAGTCACTAATTACCCTGTAGGTCATGTAAGGTTCAGAGAAGGTTCAAAATGGTTTTTGAAGAGGTAGACATATGAAGAGAGGTTGAGTTGGTTGGGAGTTGAGAAGACTGAGAGATGATCCATTTGACATGTATAAAATTCTAAGGGGATTGACAGGGTAAGTGCCAAGAGGAAGTTTCCCATCATTATAATATCAAGAACTAGTGGCCCACTTATGGTGAACGTGGGGGTAAATTGATTTATTTTATTATTGTCACATGTACCGAAGTGCAGTGAAAAACATCGTTTGCATACTGTTCATATAACCATGTCATCACATCAAAGTAGTACAGGAGGAAGCAAGAGCAGATTAGAGTGTTACAATTACAGGGAAGGTGCAGTGCAGGTAGACAAAGAGACACAAGATCATAACAAGATTGATTGTAAGGTCAAGAGTCCATCTTATTGTGCAAGGGCTCAATAGTCTTTTTAACAGTGGGATAGCAGCTGTCTTTAAGCCTGGTGGTACAAGATCTGGGGTGTTTGTATCTTCTGTCAAATAGGGAGAGGGAGAAGAGAGAATGTTTGGGGTCGGTAGAGTATTTGATGATGTTGGCTGCTTTACTCAGACAGTGGGATGTATAAACTGTCCACGAGGGGAGGCTGGTTTCCGTGATGTAACGGGTGGAATACCTTCCCTTATTTGCTCTTGACTCTTTGGAATTCACCACCTCAAGGCTTGAGGGGCTGTTTGGCCTACCCCTGCTCCTGCGTGTTTTTCAATTAGTTTGTTGTTCTATTAGACCAAAGATGGATTTGATTGGGTTGAGTTGTTCTCAGATCTTGGCAATTTACTTGCAAGCTTTTCGTCGCCATACGAGGAGACATCATCAATGCACTGTTAATTGTGTCCTCCAAATGCTTGGCCTTTATATACTTTTCAATCAGCTGATTGGTCGTCGTTACGGAAACTCAGTTGTGATGTAGGGAGGAAGTCTTGTCGCTGATGGGTTGTGTGGCGAACTTCGTGCGCTGTGGTCTGGAATTTTGTCCACATCGGTTCATAAATAGATTTGAGGTCTCTTTGGCTGAGTGTTGCAATATAAATGTATAAACTTCCCAAGGTTCAGTATACAGATTCAAAAACCAATTTAGGTGAATACTCCAGCAACAAAAACAAGGCCTGACAGCTTCACTTACCATTATTCAGTGTCTTTCTCTTGATTAGCCTTAAACTTGGACAAAATCCTTCATATAAATAAAGGCTCCATCAACAAATTGCCACTGAGTCAGCTGGTTGGTAGTGGTAGCATGCTATTTACATTGTAGTGTGCCTCCAAAATTCATTTTCGGAAAGGCCAGAGTATGGATAGAGATTGATAGTACAACACGCTGACAAGGCTGAATGGTGCCTGGAGCACGCCAGAGCAGCAACGATTCTAAGTTAATTGAATTCAGATGATTCCTTCTAGAGTAAAACTGAGCAACGTGGTTGCAGTGGCTGTACCCCGCAGTAACCACAGATCAAAATAATCTTTGAGTTTATCTGATCTCGGCGCAATGGATTCTAGCCACAAGTTCCGGAATTCCCCTTCCTGAACCTTTGCTTCCTGAATTTCCTTCTTTAAGAAGAGATAGAGCAAGCTAGGGCTTTTCTCTTTGGAGTGAAGCAGGGTGAGAGGTGACTTGATAGAGGCGTGCGAGATAATGAGAGGCATGGATCAAGTGGACAGCCAGACTTTTTCCCAGGTGGGAAATGGCTAATACAAGGGGGCATAATTTTAAGTAGATTGGAGGGAAGTATTGGGGGATGTCAGAGGTAAATTTTTATGCAGAGTGGAAGGTGCATGGAACGTGCATTCTGGGATGGTGGTCGGGGCAGATACATTAGGGGCATTTACTAAACTCTTAGATAGGTATTATGGATGATAGAAAAATGAAGGACTATGGAAGAGATTAGGTTGAAAGGTCAGCCCAGCATCGTGAGCTGAAGCTCCTGTTCTTGTGCTGTAATGTTCTATGTTCTACGTTCCATGTTTTGTGTTAAGAAGTTGAAACATATCTCATAGACAAAACATCTGGGCAGTCTTCTTGATGTCCCTTGAAGTGACTGAATTTTTCCATCGTAACTCTTGGAACGTTTTCCCCTTTAAAAGTGCTTTGTAAATATAAGCTGACAAAGAAAAAGCCCTACTTCACTAACGGATCACTTTGTTAATTCAACCCGTTAAGAGCGTCAGTGAGGAAGAAAAAACATTTCAATAATTCAGTAGAGGTAGTTAGAATGCAGGATTGCCTGTAAACACTTCAGTGGCACTGTTTCAATTATCATCAACAGATTATTAGTTTTGCATCATCACTTTCAAGAGTACTTCACTGCAAAGTATTTCAGACTTCCTGGGGAGGATTTGAAAAGCAGTAAATGAAGGTTGTTTTAACTTCATGTTTTTTCATATGCACAATTATAAACGGCAATTTGATTTGCACCCTGCAAGATATGTTCACATTTGTGCCCAAGCCCTGAGACCAACTTGCTGGAAAGTGCCAGCTCCAATGCCAGTGGTAAAATTCTGCACCACAACAGCCCTCCACCCCCTGGTATTTAGATTGCATCACAGGCTGGACCAGGTCTGACCCTACCTACAGTATTGCTGTCAAACATCGGACAGGGGGCTAAGCCACACCTCCTGCCTGTCAAAACAAGTGAACGTCCCTGAAGCTGACATTCTGACACATGGAAATATTACAAAGCTAGTCAAACGATTTAACAATACTACAACGCTTAAATGTAGTAAATTAACAATTCATAAAGTGTGAAAATATTAAAATATGTATTGGGGCATGTTATATTGAGTGGGCATGCTTCTCAGGTTCCTTTTAAATCTTTCCACTCTCAACCTAAATCTCTGTCCATGTTCTGGATTCCCCTAAGTATGTTACCATCCACCTTATCTTTGCCCCTCATGATTTTATAAACCTCGATAAGGTCATCCCTTATTCTACATTCCAAAGAATAAAGACTTCGGCTGCCCAACCTCTCCCTGTAACTCAGGCCCTCTAGCCTTGGCAACAAAGCTTGTCAAGCCTTTTAAAAATTTTGTAAGTTTTGATCTGATCTCCAATTCTTCTAACCTCTCTAGACCAAGCTGTTAAATCTGTCCACATTTGGTACGCCAGCCGCCCTTGCAACTGGGCCTCAAAGCAAAGCAACTGGTTAGCACATTGCTTTACAGCACCTGCCTGATCAGTGTTCAATTCCTGCCACTGTCTGTAAGGAGTCTGTACATTCTGCCCATGGCCATGTGGGTTTCCACCAAGTGCTCTGGTTTCCTCCCACAGTCCAAAGACATATGGGTTAGGGTTAGTGAGTTATGGGCTTGCTACGGGCACTGGAAGCATGGCAACATAATCCTCGCTGATTTGATTTTAAGCAAACAATTTGAATGCTTCAATGTACACGTGCCGAATAAAGTTAATCTTTAGTCTTGCCTTTGAAGAACGAGTAATGAATCTTCCATTTTAATGTTTAGTGTTAGCTACTTAGAGTTAATTACCATGGCCTTGACTTGATGTTACAGAGGCCAGTGCACCCTCAAAATGGCAGTCATACTGTCCCTTTGAGTACAGTAATATAATCAGTTTCAATATGAAAGGGTTTTTCTTTTGATCTACTTGTTTTGGGCAATTAGACCTGTTTAATTTTCAAAATGAGACCTGTTGACCATAATAGAGTCCTGATGTCTGTTTTTTTTTACTAAGAGCACAGTAAAGATTGTGCTTAGATGAGGTTCTTCCCCAGAAATGACATCATCTGGATAAAAGTAATGGACAAGTCCAACAAAATAAGTACAGGAAGAGTGGGAGGCATTGTGATGTGACAGCAAATTTATTGAAAACATTTCTTTGGGTTGAGTACTTGGAGAACTGCTCTTCCACTTCCCTCTTCCTTATATTCTTGAGCAATTGCTTTTTTTCTGACATATGCTAATGCTCCTTCTGATTAAGTTCCATCCCAGAAGATCATAAAGTTTCATAAATTCATCACTCCCCCCCCCACCACCACCCCAACTGAGTCATTGTCCATACTGCAATTGAGATACAAGAGACTGGAGACACTGGAATTTGGAACCGTAAACAATATTGACAAATACTCCCTCCATACAGATGTTGTTTGAGCTGCTGTGTTCTTCCAGCAAATTGTTTGTTGTTCTTTCCCAGCCATGCTACTCTGTTGAAATCAGTGAGGAGACTCTTTATTCCAGTGATTATTCTTTGACCGGATTCTCTGGAGTAGGTGCCACAAATGTCTGCTCTACCACTGGACTCCATTTTCAACAAACATTAATTCACAGGTCTGGGACTGCAATGCATTACAAGGCTAAATCCAATCAATCAAGACTAATTGAAAAGTCCATGAAGCGAAGAATTCACCAAGTTGAAAAAGAATGCCTTGAGATCTGGAAAACTGAAGACCATGGGGTCACAAAGTCATACAGCTTGGTAACAGGACCTTTGACCCAAATGGTCCTTGGCAACCAAGGTTCCCATCTAGCTAGTCCCATATGCCTATTTGGTCCAAATCCTTTGAACACTTACAAGTCACTGGTTTCACGAATTCTTACATATGTAGGAGTATATAAATTGGAATAGATGCAGAATAGGAGCAGAAGTAGGCTATCCAGGCATTCAAGCCTAATCTTCTACCTCAGCATTTTCCAACACTGTCCCAAGACCTCTTGATTCCCTTAATGTCTAAAATCCAGTTGATCTCTTGTGGCAGATGAGACCAGTGACTGAGCCCCCATAGCAACCCTTCCACCCACGGTACAGAATCCAAAGGTTCACCACTCTGTGTGAAGACCTCTCTCATTTCTACCTCTCTCTTATTCCAAACTTGTGTCCCTTGGGAAACAAGGGAAATACCCTCACAGTATCTAGTCGTAGAGTCACAGATTCATGGGGTAATACAGCACAGATACAGGCCCTTCAGCTAACAAGTCCATGCATACCCAGCTAGTCCCAATTTCTGATGTTCAGACCACATCCCTCTAAGCCCTGCCTCTTAACGTTCCTATCCAAGTGCTTATTAAATGATAGTACAGTCGGCCCTCCTTATCCGCGAGGGATTGGTACCGGGACCCCTCGTGGATACCAAAATTCGCAGATGTTCAGGTCCCTAATTCTACCAGTCTCAATGCGGTGAACCTTAGGACCCAGCAGAACCCAGGACCTTATTTAATCTGTCTTAGTGCGGTGGACATTAGGACCCAGCATCAGATCTCTGAATCCACAGTGTTTCTGTTCACGAAAATAATCACGATCACGATTGAAAATAAAGTGGAAACAATAAAGCGATCGGAAAGAGGTGAAACGCCATCGGTCATTGGAAAAGCATTAGGCTACATTGGTCAACGATCGGAACAATCTTAAAGGATAAAGTGAGAAAGGCTGTGCCCCAATGAAAGCTACAATTATTACTAAGCAATGTAGTGGTCTAATTATTGGGTTTTGGGGTTTTGAGTTTTTGATCCTCCCGGCGCGGTGGAGAGCGCACTCAGGAGCGATCTGTCACTCAGCCCGACGCTGAAACATACATTCTTAAGTGTTTTATATGCATAGAAAGGTAAATCATATAAACTTTGTACTATATACTAAGACAGATGTTTGACTAACTGACGCTAAATAATACTGGATGTACCTGTTCTGACTTACTCAGTAAGAGAACTTCAGATTTTTTTCAATCCCGATCCATGATAACCCACACACATCCTCCCATATACTTTAAATCATCTCTAGATTACTTGTAATACCTAATACAATGTAAATGCTATGTAAATAGTTGTTATACTGCATTGTTTAGGGACTAATGACAAGAAAAAGAAGTCTGTATGTGCTCGAACAACAAGTGCTGGAAGAGCACTTCTGGTTTCTCGCGATTCGCGGTTGGTTGAATTCGCGCATGCGGAATCTGCGGATAAGGAGGGCCGACTGTATTGTACCTACTTTAGCTTAACCACTTCCACCGGCAGCTTATTCCATATACTCACCACCACTCCTCAGTTTCCTTTCAAACCTTTCATCTCAACTTAAATTGCTGCCACCTAGTACTGAATTCCCTAACCTGGCTAAAAGACTGTTATAATCCACCTTATCCTTGACCCTCATGATGTTATAAACCTCTATAAGGTCATTATTTATTCTCCTCTGCTTCAAGGAATGAAGACCTTGCCTGGCCAAACTCTGCCCATAACTCAGGCTGTCTAGTGCTGGCAACAAAGTTTGTCAAACCTTTTAAGAAGTTTGGAAGTTTTGATGGGAGCTCTCATTCTTCTAACCTCTAGAGAAAATATCCATAACTTATTCAAATTCTCCATGTTTGGCAAACCGGCCGCCCTTGCAACTAGGTGGCATGGTAGTGAAGTAGTTAGAGCATCACCTTACAGCATCAGCATGAGCAATCAACGTACAATTCCTGCCGCTGTCTGGAAGGAGTTTGCCGTATTTCTCTGAGACTGTGTGGGTTTCCTCTGGGTGCTCTGGTTTCCTCCCGCGTACCAAAGACATATGGGATAGGGTTAGTGAGTTGTGGGCATGCTATGTTGATGACAGAAGTGTGGCGACACTTATGGACTGCCCAGAATATTCCTTGCTGATTTGATTCGACATAAATGACACAGTTTACTATATGTTTTGATGTACATCTGACAAATCAAGCTCATCTCCAGTCTTCTCCGTGAAGAACAAGGAATGGTTCTTCTGTTCTATTCTTCAATGTGATCTGCTTAGAGACCATCATCAGGTCTTTGCTTGATGTTGCAGAGGCCAGCACACCCTCAGAATGAAAGGCTTACTGTCCCTTTAAGTATGCAATGCAATCAGTTACAATTTGAAAGTGGTTTCTTGTTGATCTACCTGTTTTAGGCTATTGACTATCACACTTAAAGCCCCCCCCCCCCCCCATTGAGTGCATCTACATGGAGCATCGTCACAGGAAAGCAGCATCCATCTTCAGGGGCCCTCACCACCCAGGTCATGCTCTCTTCTCACTGCTACCATGAGAAAGCAGATACAGGTGCCTCAGGACTCACACCACCAGGTTCAGGAACAGTTATTATCTCTCAACCATTAGGCTCTTAAACCAAAGGGGAAAACTTCATTCAATTTCACTTGCCCCATCACTGAACTGCTCCCACAATGTATGGACTCACTTTCATGTTCTTGATCTCATGTTCTTGATATTTATTGTTTATTTATTTGTTGTTATTATTGTTCCTTTCGTTTTGCATTTGCACAGTTTATTGTCTTTTGCACACTGGTTGTACACCCATTGACTCTGTTAGTTATTAGATTTATTGAGTATGTATGCAAGAAAATGAATCTTGGGGTTGTATGTGGTGATATATATGTATTTTGGTAATAAATTTACTTTGAATTAATTTTCAGAATAAGAGCTGTTGACCAAAATAGCTCCCTGAATGACTATCTTATGAAGACCATAATACTTAGATGAGGCCCTCCCCACCCTCTAGATAAAATTGTCTGGATAAAATTATCAATAAGTAGTAGGCAAGTCCAATAAAGCAAGTACAGGAAGAGTGTTAAAGGGCTCACTGTGATGTGAGCACATATTTATTGAAAACATTTCTTTGTGCAAGTGGGTTAACTATTTGGAGTACTGATCTCCCTTTTTTGCTCTTGCCCATATTCTTGAACAAATGTTTTTTTTCTGACATATGGCGACACTCCTTCTGATAAAGTTCCATCCTGGAAGACCATAAACGTTCACTGATTCACCCCACCACCCCCATCCCGAGTCATTGCCCATACTAAAACCAAAATATATGGCTGACTGAGCCTTTAATGAATGGTGTTGTGCCAAAAATAAAAAGGTGAGGCTGTATTTGACAAGGGTGGGACATGTATTCTTTCCTGGTAGTTGTCATGTTTGAGTTTAATTTCACACACTACAGAGTATTTACTGAAATGTTCTGTGTTAAAGTAGAAGATCAACTTTTGCTTCTAATTTGCTGTAGAAATTCCACTGGTCTTTGATTTTTAACTTGTATATTAATTGCAGGCAAAGCCAAAATTTTATTGCCTTTCCAATTATTTACTTGAACCGCTGTTGTCCTTGTGACGTTGAGAAGGGAGTTATATGATCTTGTACCATGAAAGAGCAAGTCTATACTTCACCAAGTAAGCATAGTATGTGATTAGAGAGGAACCTGAAGGTGGTGGTGATAGTGATCCTATGTACTCACTGTACATTGCAAACATCACAACTTTGATAGGAGTTATTTAAACTTTGGCAAGTTTAAGTCGGTATCTTACTGAATTAAACCATGACCCTTACTCACCATAAAAGGTTAATGAAAAATAATAGGAATGGTATCAAACTCAGATATAATATCACCAGCATATTTTGTGAAATGTGTTGTCTTTGTGGTAGCAGTACAATTTAATATATAATCATAGAAAAACTGAATTATGTTAAGTATATAAAGTAGTTAAATTAGTGCAAAAATAGAAATAAAAAAGTAGTGAGGTAGTGTTCATGGGTTCAATACCCATTCAGAAACTGGTTGCCAGAGTGGAAGAAACTGTTCCTGAATCATTGAGTGTGTGCCTTTAGACTTCTGTACCTCCTTCCTGATGGTAGCAATGAAAACAAGGCATGACCGGGGTGATGGGGGTCCTTAATGATAGACACCATTCCGAGGCATTACTGTGGAGGCTAGTGCCCCTGATGGAGCTCGCTAATTTCACAACTCTGTGCAGCTTACTTCGATCCTGTGCAGTAGCCACCCACCACATGCACCCTCCCCCCCCCCCCCCCCACCTTACCAGACAGTGATGCAGCCTATTGAAATGTTCTCCAAGGTACATCTGTGGAAATTTGTGAATGCTTTTGGCGGAGTTAGCAGAGTTGCTGCCGACAGCTCTGGATACCTGAGTTCAATTCCGACTACCAGTGCTGTTTGTATGGAGTTGTAATTCTCCCTATACAGAATCATAGAGAAACACAGCACAGATACCAGCCCTTTGGCCCACCAATTCCATGCCAACCAGGCGCCTACCCATCAGCTCCTAATTTCCTGCGTTCAGCCCATATCCTTCTCAGCATGAACAAATCCAAGTACTTCTTAAACGACAATACAGGGACAAGATCTAGACACAACTCTCCACCAGCAACACACACAGCTTATGGCAAGGTCTGCACACCACCGCATACTTCACAGCTAAATGCAGCGGTGTTTCCAACGTTATTGCCTCTCTCCCAGATGAGCTAAATCTTTTGTACTCTCGGTTTGATGTCACCAACACTGAGCTCCTGAGGAGAGCCGCCGAAGTGACCGGCACCTCGGTCATCTCTGAGGCTGAGGTACGCAGGTGTTTCCAACGAGCGGACAGTCGCTAGGCCGCAGGACCGGACGGCATCCCAGGGCGGGTACTCAGATTGTGCGTGGCACAACTGGCTGGTGTGTTTGCAGACATTTTTAATCTCTCCCTCTCCCAGTGTGGAGTGCCCTCCTGCTTCAAAACATCCACCATTGTCCCTGTACCTTAAAAAGGCCAAGGTAACATGTCTGAACGACTGGCGTCCTGTTGCACTCACCTCAATAATAAGCAAATGCTTTGAGAGGCTGGTCAAGGATCACATCTGCAGCATGCTGCCACCCACTCTGGACCCCCTACAATTCACCAATTCGCCTACCAACACAACTGATCAACAGAAGATGCAATAGCCACAGCTCTACACACCATCCTTACACATCTGGAGAAGAAGGATGCTTATGTGAGAATGCTGTTCTTGGACTACAGCTCAGCATTCAACACCATAGTTCCCTCCAGGTTTGCTAAGGAGCTCAGAGACCTCGGCCTTCACCCTGCGTTGTGCAGTTGGATCCCGGACTTCCTGTCAGATCGCCAGCAGGCAGTAAGAGTGGGCTCCCTCACCTCTGCCCCTCTGACCCTCAACACAGGTGCCCCTCAGGGAGGTGACATCAATGGATCTGGGGTTGAGAGGGTGAACAGCTTTAAGTTCCTCGGCATCCACATCACCGAGGATCTCATGTGGTCTGTACGTACCGGCTGTGTGGTGAAGAAAGCACAACAGCATCTCTTTCACCTCAGACGGATGAAGAAGTTTGGCATGGGCCCCTAAATCCTAAGAACTTTCTATAGGGACACAATTGAGAGCATCCTGACTGACTGCATCACTGCTTGGTGTATGGGAACTGTACCTCCCTTAATCACAGGACTCTGCAGAGAGTGGTGCAGACAGCCCAGCGCATCTGTAGATGTGAACTTCCCACTATTCAGGACATTCATAAAGAGGGGTGTATAAAAAGGGCCCATAGGGTCATTGGGGAACCGAGTCACCCCAACCACAAGTAAACACAAAGCATACTGCAGATGCTGTCGTCAAATCAACACATACAAACAAGCTGGATGAACTCAGCAGGTCAGGCAGCATCAATGGATGCTTTCAATTGATGCTGCCCGACCTGCTGAGTTCATCCAGCTTGTTTGTATGTGTTGATTTGACCCCAACCACAAACTGTTCCTGCTGCTAACATCCCCATAAATCTTCCCTGATTTATTTCCAGTTTGACCTCATTTGGGTGACCAAAGCTCTGCACAATACTCCAAGTGCAACCTCAGCAATGAAACACAATGTCACAACTCCAATCATCAGCGCCCTGACTGATGAAGGTCTGCATGCTAAACACCTTTTTCAACATCCTGTCTACCCGTGATGCTGCTTTCAATAAACTGTGCTTCCAAGTCCCTCCTTTCCTAGTACTTCATCATTCATAGCATGTCCAACACAATTTGACTTTCCAAAATGCATCACCTTACACTTACCTGTTTTGAAATTAATTTGCCACTCCTCAGACCACTCTCCCAACTGATCAAGATCTCCTTGTAATCTACAATACCCTTCTTCACTAGCAACAACACCTCTTAGTATCATATCGTCCACAAACTTAATAATCAAGCCTTGTGCCTGATACTAATAGTGATTTAAAGCTGCAATGTTCCCATAGCAGGGAACAATTCAATTGCACTTTTACCAGGGCATACACATCACATGTTTTAGCAGTGATAATGATGATGAACAGAAAGGCAGAATCTGGTAACATTTTACAAATTAAATCTGTGTGGGTTTTCTCGAGGTCAAGGGTTGCCAACACTTTTTAAGCAAGGGGTCCGTGGACCCTGGGTTGGGAACCCCTGCTCTAGGTGCTCCATTTGCTTCCTGCATTCCCAAGATCATTGTCAGCTGTAGAATTCAGAGTGATTGATGTAGATGTGGAAAAATAAAATGGGATTATTGAAGGGTTAGCTTAAATGGGCCCTTGATAGTTGACATGGACACGGTGGACTGAAGATGTATGAATCAATGATGCAGCCAATAAGACAAGTATAAATTGGTAGAAGTTTGTATGCGGGCTTCGTAGGCAAGGTAAGTTTAAGGTCATGTTTACAGTTTCAGTAAATCTAGAACTTTTAGTTGGGAAAGGTGGCTGTGTGGGAATAAGAAATGTACACACCGTTATTACCTGACAGGAAACATCGTGAAATCTCCTGAAGGTAGATATTGCCACCAAGCCTGATGGAGCTAATTAGCTTCTCAGCGGCTCTTTTCAATGTGCTGTCGCTGTCCTGGGGATCAATTAGATGGATCTGCTGGAGTAACTTTATCACCCTGATGGCAGCAGCTTGACAAGCGTGACTCACAGACGTGTCCGGAGCACCTGCCTTGCCAATTATAAGCTGCACTGCAGCCTCCACGTGCCCCCGCCTCATCGTGGTCTGATTTTAGTGCAATGTTCCCCCGGCAGTGTTATATCAGCCAGCTGCTGGAGTGTTCTATTAAAGTAAGTTTATTATCAAAGTACATACTGTATATGTCATTCAAATGAGATTCATTTTCTTGCAAGCATTTACAGGAAAATAAAATACAATAACGCTCATGAAAAATTATATAAAAGCCATGACTGACAACCATTGTGCAAAAGAAGACACATTAAGCACATAAAAAGATGATGCTAAGAATATGAATCCTAGAGCCCTCGAAAGTGAGCCTGTAGGTCGTAGAATCAGTTCAGAGAATCAGTGAGTGAAGATATCCACGCCGGTACAGGAGCCTGATGGTTGTACGATAGTAACTGTTCCTGAATCCGGTGCTGTAGGCCTCTGTACCTCCTGCCCGATGGTAATAGCAAGAAGAGGCATAGCCTGGATGGTGGGGGTCTTTGATCGTCTGGATGCTGCTTTCTTTAAATGTGCTCAATGGTGGGGAAGGCTTTCCCTGTGATGGACTGGGCTGTATCTACCACTTTTGAGAGACTATTCCATTTCTGGGCATTGGTGTTTGCATACCGAGCCATTATGCAACCAATCAGGAAACTCTTCACTGTGCACATACAGAGGCTTGTCAAAGTTTTAGGTGACATGCTGAACTGATGTAAATTTCTAAGAAAGTAGAGGCATCCATTCGCAGATTAACCTGGCAAATGCATAAGAATGTTAAAAAAAAAGTGGGAGTAGGCCACTCTGCCCATCAAGCTTCTCCATCAATCATGGCTGATCTTGTCCAGCTGTTACCTCTTATCTAGAGACAAGAAACTACAGAGGCTGAAATCTGGAAAAACACACAAACTGCTTGAGCAACTCAATGGGTTGAACTGTGGCTGATTCAAGATCCCTAATTAAACCATGAACCATCCCAAATTTACAAGGACTTGAGTTATAGGGAAAAGTTGAATAGGCTAGGACTTGATTCCCTGGAGTGTAGGAGAATAAGGGGAGATTTAATAGAGGAAAACAAAATAATGACAGGTATAAACAGGATAAATACAAGCAGGCATTTATCCACTGAGCTTGGATGAGACTAGAACTAGACGTCATAGGTTAAGGGTGAAGGGTGGAATACTTAAGGGAAACCTGAAGTGGAAATTCTTTACTCAGAGAGTGACTCAAGTATGGAGTAAGTTGACAGCAGAAGTGGTGGATGCAGGTTCAATTGCAACATTTAAGAGAAGTTTGGTTAAATACCTAGATGGGAGGGGCATGGAAGGCTAGGAGTCAGGTGCAGATCAATGGGACAAGGCAAAACAATAGTTCAGCATGAACTAGATGGGCTGAAGGGCCTGTATGAAGGGCCTATGACTCTATAACTGAGCCACAGACACTGCTTATCCTGATTAATTTTCTTATAGCAGAGACACAAGAGACTGCAGGTGCTGGAATCCGGAGCAACAAATAAGATGCTGGAGGAACTCATGGGTCAGGCAGCATCTGTGGAAAGAAATATGGATAGTTGAGGTTTTGGGTCAGGGTCTTTTATCTATATGGACAAACTACAGTAGTTTTCTTTTTGCTATCGCCTCTTCAGTCAGACAATGAATTGAATGTTTAGAAGAGAACGATAAATGATGTATATACTTCCTCATTGATTTTCTGTCTGTTAGTAATGAAAGATGTTGACACAAAAGAACCTTAATTGCACAATAACACTAAAGGCATGTTTGCTTTTCTTTTCGTTTCAGGATGTGCTGGGATTTGGGATAATTACACCTGCTGGATGCCAGCCAAGGTTGGAGAAACAGTCAGCTTGCCCTGTCCACTAATCTATAGGCACTTCAGCAGAGAACCAGGTCTTTATTAGAATCTGGATTGTTTCTTTTAATGCTAAAATTCTTAGGAACTGTTTTTTTTAAAGACAAGAAGGGGAAGGCATTTGTGAATGGAGAAATTCATTCTGGGTGATGTTTAGCATGTTTTTTAGAGATGGATTCAAAAGGTTTGTCAAAACTGATAATAACCGGAATACTAATAGAATGTGACCAGTAAATCTATATTTTCCTCCCACTGCTCTCCAAACCACAAAGATTTTTTCCCGCAAACTTTCTGGAGTGGGCCTCTTTTAGACCAGACTTAATATCACATTCAATATAAGACCATAAAAGCTGCCAACAAACATTCCTGCACGTTAACATTGGTAATTTATAATAATAATCTGAGTAAAGAAATGACATTCTGTGAGGTACTGTACACATTGTTTTGCATGAATCATCTATTTTCTTCAGTGAGGCCTTTTGTTCTGCATTAGGGATCTGTCCAATGCTATTAATAAAAAAATGCCAAATTTCTATTGACTTTCACCTGTGCAAACAATATTCCTGTCTATGTTGTGTTACATACCCCGTAACTGGGTTAACAGACCAGCAGAAATGGAATGATACTTTGGAGCCTGGTGGTACTGTAACTAAAGGTGTTTATTAGTAAACTAAGCAAAACAGTATCAACAATGCAAATATACAGATAAAACAGGTTAGCAATGATAAATACAAAAGTGTAGGAATAAGAATCAAAACCAAGCTGTATCAAAGTCTAGGGGTAAATGAATTGTCATAGAAGAATATGAAGTTCAGTTCAGTTCGCGCTGAGGTAGTTGTTGTGTTGCAATTGTTGGAGAGAGAGAGAGAGAGTGAGAGAGAGAGCGAGAGAGAGAGAGAGAGGGAGAGAGCGAGCAAGAGATGAGCCGCTGCAGCAGGCAAACCTTCCATCGTCTTCTTGTTCCGTTGTACCGTTGGGGTCACCGGCTATGACCCTTCCGTACCAGGCTAGACCGTTCTTCAGTGATGGACTCGTCACCCAGGCAAGGGCGGACGCACACACACAAGTCCCCACCGGTCTGCCTTCATCCACCGTGAGCTCCGGACCGATTCTCCTGAACCGATCCTCCAGGCCCCCACCTTCCTGTGGGTGCACAACACTCTTTCAGTGTCCTCTGGTGTGTCTGAGGGTGTCTCCCCAGACCCGTCTTTTATCCCTACTGACGGGGTGTCAGCCATCCATCAACTCACTATGCCCATGTCCATCAAATGAGGCCACTCCCTGCTGTCTCAGCAAGAATGTTAACGAGCAAAGAAGTGTACTTGTAGCAAAAGATTGTTTACCTTTCCATCGGTGAAGAAACCATAATACTAAATCATCCGACTCTCTCTCTCTCTTATCTGCAGCAGGTGCCTCTACCTCTGTTCTTCATCTCTCTCATTAGCAGCATAGTTCCCGGGGGGGGTCAGCTCTGGATCCCATTTCCATCTGGTTTGTTCAGCACACATAACACCCCCACCCTTCAAAGAATTTTTACCGGGGGTGAAAATTAACTAGTAAGGCACATTACAGAATCTAATATAATACAGAAGTGGTCCTTAATCAACAGGGTAACACAGATATGATTTCAAATTAACACCTGGATAAACAATCAGCAATTACATTGTCAGTTCCCTTTACATGTTGTATTTTAATATCAAATTCTTGTAACATCAGACTCCAACTTAATAACTGTCTATTTTTATTCTTCATGTTAGTCAAAAATACCAATGGGTTGTGATCAGTATAAACTATCAATGGTTTCTGTGCCGGACAAATGTAAACCTCAAAATGCTGTAACGCCAGGATAAGTGCCAGTAATTCTTTTTCTACAGTGGAATAATTTTTAACTTAGGTGTATATTACAGAGGTTAAACTGATACATGTGTGATTATCATGTAACACATTACAGAAGTGTATACAAATACTAATCTATATTTCACTTTTAAGCTTAACATTTAGTCAGTCAATCTACCATGACCTTGTCTTTATTATTCACATGCTTTGTTACACAAAAAAGTCAAATTTCTGCAGAACCAGATCTTGTTATTCAAAATGGTGTTTTATCAACCATTATCTCTTTTCCACTTCCGCACAGAACACTTAATCCTCATGTGATCAGCGTGCTCACCAGTTTGGAATAGGCCTTCACAGACTCCCTGCTCAGGGGTTTGCTTATCACTAATGTTTTCCAAACTAAGCCCATTTGCTGAACTTTCAAACCACTCATTAATTTTAAGCAAGTCATTAATTTTATCTTCAAGATCTTTAAGTCCATTAGTTTCCAGTTTACCACCTGCAGGTGATCCCTCTTGGTCAAAACAACACTTCAAGTTCTGCCTCTCCAAATCACAAACTTGAACAACATCACCACATTGTTTATCCTTAAATTTCAAAACAAGCTGTAATTGATTCACTGGCACCTTGTTAACAAACCATTGACCCTTCAGCATGGTCAATGCTTCTAAAACCAATCCAGACTTTAAATTTTCCTTATTCAAAAGTTCAGGAACAATACTTTTTCCAATATCTTCACTAACATTCCCCTCACCAGCTTTCATCTCATCTCTAATTGTTGGAGCACTTCCTAACACAAATGACTGAGAATTCTCACTTTCTACTGGTGCCAAGGTTAACCCCTTACTCGCTGAACCAAGTCCATCTGACCCAAAAGGATTGCATTCCTTTTTATCCAGGTCAGATACCTCAGACCTTTCCTGAGTCTCCACACAAGGTTCAGTACCCTGTGACTCCACAGGTACCTTCACAACCTGAACACAGGCAAATGGGACATCTACCTCTCCCAGGCTTCCAATACCAGTCCCCATTTCAAATTCAAATTAGCCGGTGGGCTTTCTCTACCGTCCCTACTGCCTCTCTGGTAGCTCTTATTTGGGGAAAATTTTATCTTGTGGGTTAAGGCATACTCGTCTGCTAACTTGGCAGTCGCAGACAGAGTCTCTGCCTCCTTCTCATCTAGATAGGTCCGCATACCTTCAGGGACACAACCTCTCAACTGCTCAATCAGCATTAGCTGTAGCAGTTTGTTATAATCCCCAGTGACCCCTTTCGAGGCGCACCAACGAGTTTCCATCTGGTTTGTTCAGCACACATAACAGTTGTGTAAAATGCTTTTAAGCCTTTCAAGAATAGTATTGAATCCTGCCATACTTAATGGGAAGGCCCTGGCTGTTGTAAGCACTAAGCAGTTACCATAGCATCATGTGTGGTGATTCACTGGATTCAGTTAAGGTCCTGCTTGTAAGGCAAGTCCAGAAGGTTAAGGTATATGGAATCCAAGGCAGGCTGGCTAATGGGATCCAAAAGCGTCTTGGTGACAGGAGGCAGAGGGTAAAGGATTTTCTCATTGGGGGTATATCACAGAGAGTGGTACTGGGTTATTTGTTGTAAATGGATATTTATGTAGGAGGTATGGTTACATATCATATGCAGTGGCATGCAAAAGTTTGGACACCCCTGGTCAAAATTTCTGTTACTGTGAATGGCTAAGCGAGTAAAAGATGACCTGATTTCCAAAAGGCATAAAGTTAAAGATGACACATTTCTTAAATATTTTAAACAAGGTTACTTTTTTATTTCCATCTTTTACAGTTCCAAAATAACAAAAAAGGAAAAGGGTCTGAAGCAAAAGTTTGGGCACCCTGCATGGTCAGTACTTAGTAACACCCCCTTTGGCAAGTATCACAGCTTGTGAACGCTTTCTGTAGCCAGCTAAGAATCTTTCACTTCTTGTTTGGAGGATTTTCGCCTGTTCTTCCTTGCAAAAGGTTTCTAGTTCTGTGAGATTCTTGGGCCATCTTGCATGCACTGCTCTTTTGAGGTCTATCCACAGATTTTCGATGGTCAGGGGACTGTGAGGGCCATGGGAAAACCTTCAGCTTGCACCTCTTGAGGTAGTCCATTGTGGATTTTGAGGTGTCTTTCGGATCATCATCCTGTTGTAGAAGCCATCCTCTTTCATCTTCAGCTTTTTTACAGACGGTGTGATGTTTGCTTCCAGAATTTGCTGGTATTTAATTGAATTCATTCTTCACTCTACCAGTGAAATGTTCCCCGTGCCACTGGCTGCAACACAAGCCCAAAGCATGATCGATCCACCCCCATGCTTAACAGTTGGAGAGGTGTTCTTTTCATGAAATTCTGCACCCTTTTTTCTCCAAACATGCCTTTGCTCATTGCGGCCAAAAAGTTCTATTTTAACTTCATCAGTCTACAGGACTTGTTTCCAAAATGCATCAGGCTTGTTTAGATGTTCCTTTGCAAACTTGTGATGCTGAGTTTTGCGGTGAGGATGCAGGAAAGGTTTTCTTCTGATGACTCTTCCATGAAGGTCATATTTGTGCAGGTGTCGCTGCACAGTAGAACAGTGCACCACCACTCCAGAGTCTGCTAAATCTTCCTGAAAGTCTTTTGCAGTCAAATGGGGGTTTTGATTTGTCTTTCTAGCAATCCTATGAGCAGTTCTCTCGGAAAGTTTTCTTGGTCTTCCAGACCTCAACTTGACCTCCACCATTCCTGTTAACTACCATTTCTTAATTACATTACAAACTGAGGAAACGGCTACTTGAAAATGCTTTGTTAGCTTCTTATAGCCTTCTCCTGCTTTGTGGACATCAATTATTTTCATTTTCAGAGTGCTAGGCAGCTGCTTAGAGGAGCCCATGGCTGCTGTTTGTTGGTTTGAAGAGTCAGGGTATTTGGAAAGCTTTGAAATTTGCATAACCTGGCCTTTCCTAATGATGATTGTGAACAAGCCATGGTCCTAACAAGCTAATTAAGGTCTGAGACCTTGGTAAAAGTTATCTGAGAGCTCAAATCTCTTGGGGTGACCAAACTTTTGCATGGTGCTCCTTTCCTTTTTTTCACTCTAAAATTGTACAAAACAAAAATAATACACTAATCTTGCTTAAAAGGTTGAAAATAATGTCTCGTCTTTAACTTTATGACTTTTGGAGATCAGTTCATCTTCTACTTGGTTAACTATTCACAGTAACAGAAATTTTGACCAGGGGTGCCCAAATTTTTGCATGCCACTGTAAGTAGGAGGATGATGAGGAGTTTGCATATGATGGGGTTGTGGAGAGGGAGAAAGGTTGTTCATGCTGTAAGTGGTACATTACTAAAGAATCTTGACAAATTGAGTGACCTGAGGACCCAAGTCCACAGTTCACTGAAAATGGCACCATTAGTGGTGAAGAAAGCAAACGGTAGGCTTGACTTCATAGATCAGAGCACAGAATGTAAGAATTAGGACAACATATTGCAAGTTCACAAACACAGTTAGAGCACACTTGGAATATTTTCTGAGGCTGTGCCCTCTGTTTCTAGACTTGCCCACTTTTTGAAGCATCCTCTCCACATCCACTCTATCTAGGCCTTTCAATTCTTAAAAGGTTTTGATGAGATCCCCCTTCCTTCTTGTAAACTCCAGTGAGTACAGGTGTTGAGAGGAAGAATGTGATTTCATTGAAGGTTCACTGGATGTGTCCTGGATTGGAGGATTTGAGTAATGTGGACAGATTTGATAAACGGGGTTGTATTCCCTGGAGGTGAATGAGGTTGAAGGATGACCAGTTGGATGAGAGGTTTAGATAGGGTTGATATTCCCATGGTACAAACACATGTTTAAGGTGAGAGGAAAGAGCTTAAAGGGGATCTGAGGAGTAAGAGAATGGTGATAGCTGGAACATGCTGCCAGAGGAGATGGTGGAGTCAAATACAAAGAAGCATTTAGACAAACACCTAAATAGACAAGACATGGAGGGATATGGTTCTAAGTGTAGGCAAATAGGATGAGTGTAGATTGTCATGGACAGAGTGAATGGAAGAGCCCGTCTGCATTCTATATGACTCTGTGTATGGTTTTATATATAGATATTAGGATATAATTTCAAACGAGTCTACATGCAAACTCACTTGGTAGTTAAACTTAGATCACACCCTCTCTCTGTGAACTGTGAGGAAGACAGTAAAACAAACGTGTAGATTGCAGTGAGGTAAGCACAGGGTGGTGGAATGGGCAGAGAGGTGAGAGTGTAAAGATTATTGCAATTATGTGGAGCTCTGATAAAGTGAATATTGTGTACAAGTATGATCTCCCTGCCTAAGGAAGGATATAACTGTGATAGAGGACAAAGAATGAAGGTTTACTATACTATAAAGAGAGATTAAATAACTAAGATGATAATTCTGTGGTTTATAAGAATTATCTAATTGAAAAGTACAAATTGCTTACTGGGGCTTGAATGGGCAGATGCAGATATGAGGCTTCTTCTGCCTGTAGCTATCTGGAACCAGTGAAAACAATCTCAAAATGAAGAATCTGCTAATTGAGACTGAGTATGAGATTAAAGATGGAAGGCTGAGGCTTTACTGGCATTGGTCAGACCATGTTGGAATATTGTGAACAGTTCTGGGACCTTATCTAAGAAAGGGACATGCCAAAAAGGGATTTTATGGATGCGACTGGAGGTGAAGACCTCAATTCAACAGCTATCACTAACGAGGCTGTGCTGAGCAAACTTGCGGGCCTGAAGGTAGACAAGTTACCTGGTCCTGATGGAATGAATCCCAGGGTACTGAAAGAAATGGCAGAAGTGATAGTAGAGGCTTCGGTGATAATTTACCAAAATTCTCTGGACTCTGGGCAGGTCCTAACAGATTGCAAGATTGTGAATGTCACACCACTGTTCAAAAGTGGTCGTGGGCAAAAGGGAGGTAACTATAGGCCAGTCATTGGGAAAATGCTTGAAGCTATCATTAAAGAAGAAATAGTGAGGCATCTGGAAAGAAATGGATCCATCAACCAGATGCAGCATGGATTCAGCAAAGGCAGGTCCTGTTTGACAAACTGACCAGAGTTCTTTGAGGATATAATGAGCGCAGTGGATAGAGGGGACAGATGGATGTTATATACTTGAATTTCCTGAAGGTGTTTGGTAAGATGCCGCATAAAAGACTTATCCATAACATAAGGATGCATAGAGTTTGGGGTGATGTATTAGCATGGACAGAGGATTGGTTAACTAATAGAAAGCAGAGAGTTGGGATACATGGGGGTTACTTTAGCTGACAATCAGTGGTGAGCGTTGTGCTGCAGGAGTCGATGCTGGGCCCGCATCTGTTCATGTTTTACATTAATGATCTGGAAGAGGGGACCGAGTGTAGTGCATCTAAGTTTTCTGATGATACTTAATTAAGTGGAAGAGCAAATTGTGCAGAAGATACGGAGAGTCTGCAGAGAGATATAGATAGGTTAACTGAATGGGCAAGGGTCTGGAAGATGGAGTACAATGTTGGTAAATGTGAGGTCATTCACTTTGGAAGGTAAAATGAGAGAGTAGATATTATTTAAATGGTAAAAAATTGCAGCATGCTGTTGTGCAGAGAGACTTGGGAGTGCTTATACATGAATCACAAAAGGTTGGTTTGCAGGTGCAGCAGGCTATCAAGAAGGCAAATGGAATGTTGGCCTTCATTGCTAGAGGGATTGAATTCAAGAGCAGGGAGGCTATGCTGTAAATGTACAGGGTATTGCTGCATGCAGTTATGGTCTCCTTACTTGAGGAAGGATATACTGGCTTTGGAGACAGTGCAGAAGAGGTTCACCAGGTTGATTCCAGAGATGAAGGGGTTAGACTATGAGGAGAGATTGAGTTGCCTGGGACTGTATTCACTGGAATTCAGAAGAATGAGAGGAGATTGTATAGAAACATATAAAATTATGAAAAGGATAGATAAGATAGAGGCAGGAAAGTTGTTTCCACTACCATAGGTGAGACCAGAGCTAGGGGACATAGCCTCAAGATTCAGGGGAGTAGATTTAGGATGGAGATGAAGAGGAACTGCTTCTCCCAGAGAGTGGTGAATCTGTGGAATTTTCTACCCAATGAAGCAGTGCAGGCTACCTCAGTATATATATATTTAAGACAAGTTTGGATAGATTTTGCATAGTTGGGGAATTAAAAATTATGAGGAAAAGGCAGGAAGGTGGAGATGAGTCCATGGCCAGATCAGAAGAAGAAGAATAGCCCTTAACTCGGCAGTGCAGTTACCAGGGCACCGTCTTTTGACGGTATTTCTGTAACAAGCTATTCTTGTTTTTACGAGGCCGAGTTGCTAGTTCGATGCTCAACCCGACTTGGATTTGAACTCAGGAACCTTCGCTCTGGAGTCCGGCGCTGATATTATTGCGCCACCAAGCGGGACTATGGCCAGATCAACCGTGTTCTTATTGAATGGTGGAGCAGGCTCAACGGACCAGATGGCCTACCCTGCTCTTATTTCTTATGTTATTATGTTCTTATGAAAGGATGTGATGGCATTGGAGAGGGTTCAGAGGAGAATGTGCTTGGGAAGCAACAAGGTCAGAATGTAAATAAGTCACCCGGACCTGATGGACACCAGAGTTCTGAAAGAGGTTGCTGAAGAGATTATGGAGCCATTAGTAATGATCTTTCAATAATCAGTAGATCCTGGAATGGATCTGGAGGACACAAAAATTGCAAATGTCATTCCACTCTAAGAAGGGAAAAGCAGAAGAAAACAAATTATAGCCAATTAGCCTGACTTCAGTGGTGGTGGAAGATGTTGGAGTCCATTATTAATGATGGTGTTTTGAGGTACTTGGAGGCATATGGTAACAAAGGCCACATTTGTCATGGTTTCTATAAGGGGAAGTCTTGCCTGACTAATCTGTTGGAATTCGTTGAGCAAATAACAGGCAGGGTAGACAAAGGAGAGTCAGTGGATTTTCAGAACACCTTTGACCAGGTGTTGCACATGGATCTGTTTAACAAGATAAGAGCCCAGATTATTTACATGAAAGATTTACTAGCATGGATAAAAGATTGGCTTTTTCTGGTCAGCTACTCTTGACTATTGGTGTTCAGCAGGGGTCGGTGTTGGGACCGCTTCTTTTCATCTTATTCTGTACATCAGTGATTTAGATGTGGCCAAGTTTGTGGGAAAGATAAGTGGAGGGGCATGGTAGTATTGAGGAAGAAGATTTTAGATAGATTGGGAGAATGGACAAATGTGGCAAATGGAATATAGTGTAGGGAAGTGTATAGTTATTCATGTTGGTAGAAGGAATAAAGGCTAGACTATTTTATAGATGTGGAGAAAATTCAGAAATCAGAGGTGCAAAGGGAATTGGTAGCTCTGGTGCCGAATTGCCTAAAGGTTAATTTGGTGGTAAGGAAGCCAAATGAAATGTTGGCATTCATTTCAAGGGCACTAGAACATAAAAGCTAGGATGTAATGCTGAGAGTTTATAAGTTATTGGTCAGGCTGCACTTGGAGTATTGTGAGCAGCTTGGACCCCTTATCTAGGAAGAGATGTGCTTGCATTGGTGATGGTCAGAGAAGGTTCGCAAGAATGATCACAGGAATGAAAGTGTTGACGTTAAGGAGGTTTTGATAGCTCTAGATCTGTACTCACTGGCGTTTAGAAGTATGAAAGGGGATCTCATTGAAAAATATTGGAAGTCCTGGGTTAAATGGATGTCGAGAGTATATTTGCTACAGTGGAGAGCCTCTGAACAGAGGACGCAGCCTGAGAATAGAGGGACATCCATTTAGAACAGAGATGAGAAGGGATTTCTTTATCCAGAGGGTAGAGAATCTGTAAAATTCACAGACAGTTAAGTCATTGGATATACTTAAAGCTGGGGTCGATAGGTTCTTTATCAGTCTTGGCATCAAAGGATACAGAGAAAAGGCAGGAGAACGGGGTTGAGAGGAATAATAAGTAAGCCCTGATGGAATGGCCGAGCAGACTCAATGGACCAAATAGCCTAATTCTACTCCTATGTCTTAAGGTCTATTTATGCTAGGCTAAGGTTTTTTTGTATAAAAGTAATCCAAGGGATTTTAATTAGTTATTATTTAATTAAAGAACATAGATTACAGAACATAGAACAGTATGACACAGGAACAGGCCCTTTGGCCAACAATGTAGTCCATAAGATATAGATGCAGTGGCAGGTGGAGGTCTACCTTGGAAAGTCAAATTTGAAAGCAGAATACAGGACTTATTTCAGGATTCTCCACAGTGTGGAGGAGCAGAGGGATCCTGGGCTCCATTTCCATAGATCACTCAAAGATGCTTTGCAAGTTGGTAAGGTTGTTAAGAAGGCATATGGTGTGTCGGTCTTCATTAGTTGTGGAATTGAGCTCAAGAGCCGTGGGGTAATATTGCAGCTCTATAAACGACACTTGGAATATTGAGTTCAGTTCAGGTCACCTTATTATAGGGAGGATGTAGAAGCTTTAGAGACAGCACTGGGGATATTTACCAAAATGCTGTCTCGATTAGAGAGCATGTTTTATGAGCAAAGAAGAGCTTTTCTCTCTGGAGCGAAGAAGAATGAGAGGTGTCTTGACAAAGGTGATTTGACAGAGGCAAGATAATAAGAGCATAGATCAAATGGATTTTCAGAGAATTTTTCGCAGGGCAGAAATGGATAATATCTAAAAGCATAATTTTAAGGTGATTCAAAGAAAGTATACGTGGACATTAAGGGTATGTTATTCACAGAGAGTGGTGGGTGCATAGAATGTGCTGACAGGTGTGGTAGTAGAGCCAGATACATTAAGCTTCCAACACCTACCCTGGCTGAGGCCTAATGTGGTGGGCCTTAGACAATCACTTAATAGGCACATGGATGCTAGGAAAATGGAGTGCTCTATGGGAGGGAGGCGGTGGATTACATGAAAGTTCTTCACATCATTGTGGGCTGAATTGCCTGTACTATGCTTTAATGTTCTTTGTTTTATTTCTGCATCAGATACAGTCAAATTGAACTAAATCTCTTTATTAGGGGTACTTTAAGGGTAATTAGGGGTATTTAAGAGCCTTTTGGACAGGCACATGGATGAAAGGAAAATGGAGGGTTATGGGGTTGTGTAGGTTTAGTACTTTTTTTAAAGGATTATATGGGTTGGCACAACATGGAGGGCTGAAGGGCCTGTACTGTGCTGTAGTGTTCTACAATTCTATGGTTCTTCTACCAGCACCAAGGTCCATATCCCTCCATTTTCTGCATACTTATACCCTCTTAAACACCATTATTGGAGCTACTTCCACCACTACCACTGGCAACCCATTCTAGACACATTTGCCACAAACATCTCCTTTAAACATTGCCTTTCTCATCATTCTCAATCTTTTTTATTAAGTTTCAAATAGATAAACATAACAATGATAATGATTCAAAGAGATGGGGATTACATTAATAACGGTTCACGTATACAGAAACAGACTCCGAGTAACATGTGTAATCTAAGCCTCTCAATCTCTTAATAACTGAACAAGAAAAAGATTCAAAAAAATTTTATACAGAGAAAAAAAGTCCCCCTAAACTTAAAAAAAACCCCAAAATAAAAACAAAACAAAAGCAGGGCTGCCATATTTCATCGGTTAAAATCATTATTTGTCATTAACTCCGCTCCTTTATACCCTAACAAAAAGTTATTGAGAAGGGTTCAGAAAAGGTCAGCTTACATCACATGAAAATGGTGAATAAATGGCCTCCAAGTTTCTTCAAATTTAACCGAAGGGTTGATAGTGCCACTCATAATTTTTTCTAAGTTTAAACATGTTATAGTTTGGGAAAACCATTAAAATGTAGTGGGGGATAACAATCTTTCCATTTAAATAAAACAGATCTTCTGGCTATTAATGTAACAAATTCCCTTCTCATCTTAAATGTATATATTCTGCATTTTAGATGGAAATAAAATTTTGCTTCTCTATCCTGTCTATGCCCCTCCTCACTTTAAAAATATTTTGTCAGGTCTCCCTTCAAACACTGCCACTCTAAACAACCCAGGTTTGTCCACCCTTAAAGCTCATACTCTTCAATCAAGACAGCTTTCTGAGAACCTCTTCTACTCCTTTGCCAAACCTCCATTTCCTTTCTATTATTGGGCAACTAGAATTGGACACAATATTCCAAGTATGATCTAACCAAAGTTTTATACAACTGCAACATGATTTCCTTACTCTTCCATTCAATACCCCATCCAATAAAGGAACTGGGGAGAGTCAGAGGAGGTTCATGAGGATGATTTTGGGAATGAATGCAAAGAAATGGTGGATGAACTTAATAAATATTTTATCTCAGTCTTCACTGTAGGAGACATTGGCAATGTGCCAGAAATTCAAGAGTGCCAAAGGGCAGAAGTGAGTATAGTTGCTGTTACTAAGAAGAAGGAGCTTGGGAACTAGAACGGAGTGAAGATAGATCAGAATCAGAATCAGATTTAATATAATTGACCTGGCATTTCTCACGATTCTTTTTGTTTTGCGGCACTAGTGCATTGCAATACATAATAATAAAAAATATAAATTACTCAAACATTTATACAGTCTTTTATATATACAATATAAAGCACCTATAAAAAGTATTCGCACTCCTCCCCAGAAGTTTTCATGTTTTATTATTTTACAACATTGAATCACAGTGGATTTAATTAGGTTTTTGACACTGATCAACAGAAAAAGACTCTTCTGTGTCAAAGTGAAAACAGATCTCTACAAAGTGATCTAAATTCATTACAAATATAAAACACAAAATAATTGATTGCATAATTATTCACCCCCCCCCCCCTTTAATATGACACACCAAATCATGACTGGTGCAGCCAATTGGTTTTAGAAGTCACATGATTAGTTAAATGGAGATCTGTTTTTGGAGACCTGTGTGCACACAAATTGTTTCAGTCGATTGTAGTAAAAATAAATTTCTATCTGGAAGGCCCAACTGCTGGTGAGTCAGTATCCTTGCAAAAATTACATCATGCAGACAAAAGAACGCTCCAAGCAACTCCAAAGAAAAGTTCTTGAAAAGCACAAGTCAGGAGATGGATACAAGAAAATTTCCAAGTCACTGAATATCCCTTGGAGTACAGTTAAGTCAATCATCAACAAATGGAAAGAATATGGCACAACTTAAAATCTGCCTAGAGCAGGCTGTCCTCAAAAACTGAGTGGCCATGCAAGAAGAGGACTAGTGAGTGTGGCCACCAAGAGACCTATGACAGGAGGTACAAGCTTCAGTGACTAAGATGGGAAAGACTGCACATACAACTGTTGCCTGGATATTTCACCAGTCGCAGCTTTATGGGAGAGTGGCAAAGAGAAATCCACTGTCGAAAAAAACACATGAAATCTCAGCTAGAGTTCCCCTGAAGGCACGTAAGAGACTGAAGTCAGCTGGAAGAAGGTTCTAGAGTATGATGAAACCAAAATTGAGCCTTTTTGGCCATCAGACTAAATGCTATGTCCCTTACAGTCAGAAACAGGTGAATTGATCATAGGGAACAAGGACATGGCAGACCAGTTGAATAACTACTTTGGTTCTGTCTTCACTAAGGAGGACATAAATAATCTTCCAGAAATAGTAGGGGACCGAGGGTCTACTGAGATGGAGGAACTGAGGAAAATACATGTTAGTAGGGAAGTGGTGTTAGGTAAATTGAAGGGATTAAAGGCAGATAAATCCCTAGGGCCAGATGGTCTGCATCCCAGAGTGCTTAAGGAAGTAGCCCAAGAAATAGTGGATGCATTAGTGATAATTTTTCAAAACTCCTTAGATCTTGGATTAGTTCCTGAGGATTGGAGGGTGGCTAATGTAACCCCACTTTTTAAAAAAGGAGGGAGAGAGAAACCGGGGAATTATAGACCGGTGATCTGACATCGGTGGTGGGGAAAATGCTAGAGTCGGTTATCAAAGATGTGATAACAGCACATTTGGAAAGAGGTGAAATCATCGGACAAAGTCAGCATGGATTTGTGAAAGGAAAATCATGTCTGATGAATCTTATAGAATTTTTTGAAGATGTAACTAGTAGAGTGGATATGTTATGAACCCCATAACTGGGTCACTTACCAGCAAAGATAGCGAGGTCCGCTGAAATCTGATGGTACTATTTTTAAACGTTTTTATTTATAAAGGGGCACAAAAGTAAGGTTAATACAAACATTCAGATAACATACGTCATCAATACTCAATCTAAAGCGCGGGTATAGTAATAATCAACAATAAGAAGTAGCTCTATCGTTTGTCTAGGGGTAAAACTATTGTCCGATGGAAATATCAAAGTCTCTGGAGTTCATGCAGGCTTTTAGCCTTTCGGGGACCGCTGGGTCTCACATGTTGGAGAGAGAAAGTAAACTTGCCAGCCTTTTGGACTGAAATCGTTGAATCGGGAACGTGGGTTCCCCGTTGTCATTTCGAAGTCCTTTTCGGGGTTATCAGCCACTCGCTCCCCAGGCTAGGGGAACCGAATCACACGTGGCTCCCGAACGGCTTCCCGTCCTCACGGGAGCGATGAGCGATGGTGTCTCCTTCTGGTGCGTCGCTGGGGTACTGCCTCCTGCAGTCTCCTTTTTATCATGACTGGCAGAGTTGTAGATGTCACTCAAGGTAGAGTGATACAATCCCCACCCCACATTGCCCGAGGGTGTCCATGTCCCTGATAGCTGGCACGTAGTATAGAGTCGCAATTCACACAGGTGTCTCTAAGAAAAATGGTCAAATCCGTTGCATTGTCTCTCATTTCCTGGGTCCAAGACCCGAATTAATAGCGATCTTGCGATTCTTAGGAAGGAGGGGGCTGATATCATAATAGATAGGAGAGAGCCAGTGGATGTGGTATATTTAGATTTTCAAAAGGCTTTTGACAAGGTCCCACACAGGAGATTAGTGTGCAAACTTAAAGCACACGGTATTGGGGGTATGGTATTGATGTGGATAGAGAATTGGTTGGCAGACAGGAAGCAAAGAGTGGGAGTAAACAGGACCTTTTCAGAATGGCAGGCAGTGACTAGTGGGGTACCGCAAGGCTCAGTGCTGGGACCCAGTTGTTTACAATATATATTAATGATTTAGACGAGGGAACTAAATGCAGCATCTCCAAGTTTGCAGATGACACAAAGCTGGGCAGTGGTGTTAGCTGTGAGGAGGATGCTAAGAGGATGCAGGGTGACTTGGATAGGTTAGGTGAGTGGGCAAATTCATGGCAGATGCAATTTAATGTGGATAAATGTGAGGTTATCCACTTTGGTTTCAAGAACAGGAAAACAGATTATTATCTGAACGGTGGCCGATTAGGAAAAGTGGAGGTGCAACGAGACCTGGGTGTCATTGTACACCAGTCATTGAAGGTGGACATGCAGGTACAGCAGGCGGTGAAAAAGGCAAATGGTATGTTGGCATTCATAGCAAAAGGATTTGAGTACAGGAGCAGGGAGGTTCTACCGCAGTTGTACAAGGCTTTGGTGAGACCGCACCTAGAGTATTGTGTGCAGTTTTGGTCCCCTAATCTGAGGAAAGACATTCTTGCCATAGAGGGAGTACAGAGAAGGTTCACCAGATTGAGTCCTGGGATGGCAGGACTTTCATGTGAAGAAAGACTGGATCGACTAGGCTTATACTCACTGGAATTTAGAAGATTGAGGGGGGATCTTATTGAAACATATAAAATTCTAAAGGGATTGGACAGGCTAGATGCAGGAAGATTGTTTCCGATGTTGGGGAAGTCCAGAACGAGGGGGTCACAGTTTAAGGATAAAGAGGAAGCCTTTTAGGACCGAGATAAGGAAAAACTTCTTCACACAGAGAGTGGTGAATCTGTGGAATTCTCTGCCACAGGAAACAGTTGAGGCTGGTTCATTGGCTATATTTAAAAGGAAGTTAGATATGGCCCTTGTGGCTAAAAGGATTAGGGGGTATGGAGAGAAAGCAGGTACAGGGTTTTGAGTTGGATGATCAGCCATGATCATACTGAATGGCAGTGCAGGCTCGAAGGGCCGAATGGCCTACTCCTGCACCTATTTTCTATGTTTCTATGTTTCTATGTTTGGCATAAGCCAAACACCGCACATCATCAAAAAAACACCTTTCCATTGTGAAGCATGGTGGTGGCTGCATCATGCTGTGCGGATGGTTCACTGCAGCAGGTCCTGGAAGGCTTGTGAAGATAGAGAGTAAAATGAATGTAGCACAATACAGGGAAATCCTGGAGGAAGCATGATGCAGTCTGCAAGAGAACTGCAACTTGGAAGAAGATTTGTTTTCCAGCAAGACAGTGACACCAAGCACAAACCAAAGTTACACAGGAATGGCTTAAAAACAACAAAGCTTGAGAATGACAGAGCTTGAGCTGTTTTGTAAAGAAGAATGGGGGGAAATTGCAGTGTCCAGATATGCAAAGCTGATAGGGACATATCCACTCAGACTCGAGGCTGTAATTGCTGCCAAAGGTGTATCTACTAAATACTGACTTGAAAGGGGTGAGTACTTGTGCAATCAATTATTACTTGTTTAATAAATGTAATTAAGTTAGATCAGTTTGTAGAGATCTGTTTTCACTTTTTCTGTTGAACTGTGTCAAAAAAGCCAAATTAAATCCACTGTCATTCAATGTTGTAAAACAATAAAACATGGAAACTTCCAAGGGAGGTGAATACTTTTTATAGGCACTGTATACATATAGAAGTGTGTGTGTGTGTGTGTGTGTGTGTGTGTGTGTGTGTGTGTGTGTGTGTGTGTGTGTGTGTGTGTGTGTGTGTGTGTGTGTGTGTGTGTGTGTGTGTGTGTGTGTGTGTGTGTGTGTGTGTGTGTATTTATTTCCCTTCTCTTTTGACTACTTATTTAAATAAGAGGGGAAACAAATACTGAGGTCATTTTTATGGGTTCATTGTCCATTTAGAAATCTGATGGTGGAGGGGAAGAAGCTGTTCCTGAAACATTGAGTGTGTCTCTTTAGGTTCCTATACCTCTTCTTTGATGGCAGCAACAAGAAGAGAGCATGTCCTGGGTGATGGGGGTCCTTATTGATGATGCATGCTACCTTTTTGAAGCATCACCTTTTGAAGGGGTCCAGGATGCTGGGGAGGCAATTGCCCATGATGGAACTGGCTGAGTTTATAACTTCCCGTACCTTTTGCCAATCCTGTGCAGTGGCCCCTCCATACCATACGGTGATGCAACCAGTTAGAAAGCTGCCCATCGTACATCTGTAGAAATTTGCGAGTGTCTCCTCAAAGTCCTAATGAAATATAGCCTTTGTAATTGCTTCAATGTGTTGGGCCCAGAATTGATCGTCACAGATGTTGACAGCCAGGAGCTTGAAACTGCTCATCCTTTCCACTTCTGATCACTCAAAGAACACTGGTGTGTGTTCCCTTGACTTTTCCTTCCTGAAGTCCACAATCAATTCAATGTGTTAATGATGTTGAGTGCACAGTTATTACCGCGACACCACCCAACCAGCTGATCTATCTTGTTCTTGTATGCCTCCTGGTCACCATCTGAAATTCTGCCTATAATAGTTGTGTGGACAACATATTCATAGATGGCATTTGAGCTGCGTCTAAGCACACAGTTGTGGGTGTAGAAAGAGTAGAACAGTTGGCTAAGCACATATCCTTGAGGTGCACTAATATTGATTGTCAAGAAGGAGATGTTATTTCTGATCCCAAGTTTTGCAGCTTGTTGTTTAGAACTGAAGGTATGGTTGTGTTGAAAACTGAGCTACAGTCAATAAACAGCAGCCCGACATATTACTGTTGTCCAGGTGATCCAAGACCAAGTAGAGAGCCAGTGAGTTTGTGTCCGCTGTTGATCTATTATGGCAATATGGAAATTGCAGTGAGTCCAGGTACTTGCTTAGGCTCGAGTTGAATCTATCCATGACCAACCTCTCAGAGCACTTGATCACAGTGGACCTGAATGGCACTGAGCTACCTTTCTTGTGCACTGGTATGATCGTTAAGTAGGTGGGAACCTCCAACTGTAGAAGTGAGAAATTGAAAATGTCCTTGAACAGTACAGCACAGGTTTTCTGAGCCCTACCAGGCACACCATCAGGGCCTGATGCCTTGTGATGGTTAACCTTCTTGAAAGATGTTCTGACATTCTCTGAGACAGAGATCACAGGGTCACCAAATGCTACAGGGATGTCCATTGTGTTCTCGAAGGCACACACTCATCTATAAAGCTCTTGGAGATAACTGTGGAGTATTCATTCAGACTTGAAGATAAATCCATAAATATTGTTCTGTTGTCCAGTCCACCAACTCTAAGCAGTCCTGGAAGTACTCCTCTGCCTCTCTTTACCATAGCTTCTTGTTCTTCATCACTGGTCCTACAGTCTTTAGTCTCTGCCTATATGCTGGAAATAGAAGCACAGCTGATGACTTTCAAAGTTGTGGGTGTGAGATGGTATGGTAAGTGTTCTTGATGGTGGTATAAGAGTGGTCAAGTGTGTTGGCTCCTCTGGTTCCACAGGTGATATGTTGGCTGTAGTTGTTCACTCCTTCAAGCTGGCCTGGCTGAAATCTGCCACAATGATAGAGAAGGCATCAGGGTGCCCTGCTTCATGCCTGCTGATTACATTGCTCAGCTCCTCCAGTGGGTGCCTGAGGTGGGATATACACCGCTACCAGAATGATAGCAGAAAATTCCCTGGGTGGATAAAATGGATGATGTTTGACTGCAAGATGTTCCAGGTCATATGAACAGGGCTGAACCTCCACGTTTGTGCATCATGATGAGTATACTCAACCTCCTCTGCCTTTAAAAGACTGAGCTGTCCTGTCTTTGCAGAGAATAGTGAAGCCATCGACTGCATCCAAATTGCTGGGGGTGGAGGTCAGCCAGGTTTCCATAAGACCATAAGACACAGGAAGAGAATTAGGCCATTCTGCTCCTCAAGTCTGGTCTGATATTTCATCTTGATTGATTTAGCATCCCTTTCAACCCTGTTCTCCTGTGCTCTTCTCCCCATAACCTTTGATGCCCTGACTAAACAAGAACCTATCAACCTGTGCTTTAAACATACTAAATCACTTGGCCTCCAAAGCATTCCATGATAGTGAATTCCACGGATTCACCACCTTCTGATGAAAGAAATTTCTTCTCACCTGTGTCCTAAATGTATGTCTTTCTATTCTGAGGCTGTGCCCTCTGGTCCTAGACTCACCCAATACAGGAAACATCTTCTCCACATCCACTCTGCCTAGACATTTCAATATTTGATAGGTTTCAATGAAATCCCCCTTCCTCCTTCTAAACTTCAGCAAGTACAGGCCAAAAGCCATCAAACACTCCTCATATATAAACCCACACAAAATGCTGGAGAAGCTCAGCAGACTTGGTAGCATCTATAGAAAAAAGTATAGTCGACATCTTGGGCAGAAACCGGTCAGCAGGACTAGGCCCGAAAATTTTGAAGGCTTGAAACATGGACTGTACTTTTTTCCATAGACCCTGGCTGGCCTGCTGAGTTCCTCCAGCATTTTGTGTGTGTTGCTTGGAATTCCAGCATCTGCAGGTTTTCTCTTGTTTGTCAAATGTAAAACCTTTCATTTCCTGAATCATTCCTGTGAACTTTGCTGGACTGTCTCCAGTGTCAGCACATCTTAGATAAGGGGCCCAAAACTGCTCACAATGCCCAAGTGTTGTCTGACCAATGCCTTATAAAGCCTCAGCATCACGTCCTTGCTCTTATATTCTAGTCCTCCGAAAATGAACACTAATATTTGCCTTCCTTAAAACAGACTCAACCTACAAGTTAATCTTTAGAGAATCCTGCACAACGGACTCCCAAGTCCCTTTGCACCTCTTTTAAAATTTTCTCCACTTTTATAAAATAGTCTAAGCCTTTATTTCTTCTACCAAAGTGTGTGACAATACACTTCACTACACTGTATACCATCTGCTACTTCTTTGCCCATTCTCCTAATCTGTCTTAAATCCTTCTATAGCCTCTCTACTTCCTCAAAACTGCTTGTCCCTCCACCTATCTTTGTATCATCCGCAAACATGGATACAAAGCCATCAATTCCATCATCCAAATCGTTGATATATAATGTGAAAATAAGTGGTCCCAATACCGACCCCTCTGGATATCCATTTCTCACCAACAGCCAACAAGAAATGGCCCCTTTATTCTGATTATTTGCCTTCTGTAAATCAGCCAAACTTCCATCCATTATATATCTTTCCTGTAATACCATAGGCTCTTATCTTATTAAGCATTCTCATGTGTGGCACCATGCCAATGGCTTTCTGAAAATCAAAGTAAACAGCACACATTGACTCTCGCCTTTGCTATTCTGCCTGTTATTTCCCCCTCAAGGAACCCATTCTGGCTTTGGCACCTTTGATCATAAGATATAGGAGCCGAATTAGGCCACTTAGCCCATTGAGTCTGCTCCACCATTTCATCATGGCTGATCCAATATTCCTCTCAGACCCAGTCTCCTGCTTTCTCCCCATATCCCTTCATGCCTTGACCAATCAAGCATCCATCAATCTCTACCTTAAATATACATAAAGATTCGGCCTCCACAGCTGCCTGTGGCAAAGAATTCCACAGATTCATCAGCCTCCGGCTAAAGAAATTCCTCCTCATCTCTGTTCTAATAGAACGGCCCTCTATTCTGACGCTGTGTCCTCTGGTCTTAGAGTCTCCCACCGTAGGAACCATCCTCTCGACATCCACTCTATCAAGGCCTTTCACTATTTGATAGGTTTCAATGAGGTCACCCCTCATTATTTTGAATTCTAGTGAATTCAGGCCCAGAGCCATCAGACGCTCTTCATATGACAAGCCGTTTAATCCTGGAATCATTTTTGTGAACCTCCTTTGAACCCTCTCTAGTTTCAGCACATCCTTTCCAAGATAAGATGCCCAAACCTGCTCACAATACTCCAAGTGAGACCTCACCAGTGCTGTATAAAGTTTCAACATTACAAGCTTACTTTTATATTCTAGTCCCCTTAAAATGAATGCTAACATTGCATTTGCCTTGCTCACGACAGACTCAACCTGCAAATTAACCTTTCAGGGAATCCTGCACAAAGACACCCAAATCCCTTTTCATTTCATTGAATCATAGAAATCTACAGCACATTACAGGCCCTTCGGCCCACAATGTTGTGCTGACCATGTAACCTCCTCTAGAAACTGCCTAGAATTACCCTACTATCTAGCCCTCTATTTTTCTAAGTTCCATGCACCTATCTAAGAGTATTGTATCCACCTCTACCACTGTTGCTGGCAGTGCATTCCACACACCCTCCACTGTCTGTGTAAACAAAATTACCTCTGACATCCCCCTTGTACCTACTTTCAAGCACCACAAAACTATACCCCCTCATGTTAGCTATTTCAGCCCTGGAAAAAAGCCTCTGGCTATCCACATGATCAATGCCTCTCATCATCTAATGTGACCTATCAGGTCACATCTCATCCTCCTTCGCTCTAAGGAGAAAAGGTCAAGTTCACACAACTTATTCTCATAAGGCACGCTCTCCAATCCAGGCAACATCCTTGTAAATCTCCTCTGCACTCTCTCTGTAGTATCCACGTCCTTCCTGTAGTGAGGTGACCAGAACTGAGCACAGTACTCCAAGTGGGGTCAAACTATGGTCTTATATAGCTGTAACATTACCTCACAGCTCTTGAACTCAATGCCATGCTTGATGAAGGCCAACACACCATACGCCTTCTTAACAACACTGTCAACCTGTGCAGCAGCTTTGAGTGTCCTATCGACACGGACACCAAGATCTCTCTGACCCTCCACACTGCCAAGAGTCTTACCATTAATATTATATTCTGTCTTCAAATTTGACCTACCAAAATGAACCACATCTGGCTTGAAGTCCACCTGTCACTTTTCAGCATCCTATCGATGTCCTGCTGTAACCTCTGATGATCTTCAAGATTATCCACAACACCCCCAACTTTTTGTCTCAATTGTTTGTATTTACTCTCCATTTAGAAAATAGTCAACTGTTTAATTGTTTCTACCAAAGTGCATGACCATACACTTCCCAACACAATATTCCATCTGCCATTTCATTGCCCATTCTCCAAATCTGTCTGAATCCTTCTGTAGCCTCTCTACTTCCTCAAAACTGCTAGCCCCTCTACTTATCTTCATATCCTCTGCAAACTTTGCGACAAAGCCATCAATTCCATCAACCGAATTATTAACATATAACGTAAAAGAATCAGTCCCAACACAGAACCCTATGGAACACACTCGTCTATCCTGCTTGTAACTTCTTCAAAGCATTCCAACAGATTTTTCAGTCAAGATTTTCCCTTGAGGAAACCGTGCTGACTACAGCCTATTTTATCATGTGCCTCCAAATACCCTGAAACCTCATCCTTAATAATTGACTCTAGCACCTTCCCAACCACTGAGGTCAGACTAACTGGCCTATAGTTTCCTTTCTTCTGCCGCTCTCCCTTCTTGAAGATTGGAGTGACATTTGCAATTTTCCTGTCCTCTGGAACCATTCCAGAATCTAATAATTCTTGAAAAATCATTACTAATATCACCATAGTCTCTTCAGCTAACTCATTCAGGCGACTTATCTACTGTATCTTCAGATCTTTCAGTTTTCCAAGTACCTTCTCCTTACTAACAGCAATTACACTCACCTCCGCTCACTGACATCCTTGAATTTCTGGCGTACTGCTAGAGTCTTCTACAGTGAAGACTTATGCAAAATACTGATTAAGTTTGTCAGGCGTATCTTTGTCCTCCATTACAACCTCTCCAGCATCATTTCCAGTTGTCCAATATCCACTCACATCTCTCTTTTACTCTTTATATATTTCAGATATATATATTTGTATCCTCTTTTATATTATTGGCTAGCTTACCTTCATATTTTCTCTTATGTTTTTTTATGTAACTCACATCAGGGTCTAATAACCATAAAGCAGAATGCACAGCCATCCCTGAAGTCCCTCTGGTAAAGCAATCCTGTTCTGAGGCCTTCAGTTTTATTTTTCAAGGACTGTACATCCACCAGCATGATAGTCAGGATTGAAAGTGTAAAGCCTCTACTTTACACTTGGACTAGGCGGACTGCACGCCAGAGTTCTGAAAGAGGTAGATAAAGAGATTGTGGAAGTATTAGTTATGATCTTGCAAGAATCACTAGATTCTGGAATGGTTCCGGAGGACTGGAACATTGCAAATGTCCCTCCACTCTTTAAGAAGGGAGGGAAGCAGAAGAAAGGAAATTATAGGCCAGTTAACCTAATGTTAATGGTGGGGAAGATTTTAGAGTCCATTATTAAGGATGAGATTTTTGGGTACTTGAAGGCACGTGATAAAGTAGGCCGAAGTCAGCATGGTTTCCTTTAAGGGGAAGATCTTGCCTGAGGAAATGACATGCAGGAAAGACGAAGAAGAATGAGTGGAAAAATACCCTTGTATTTTCAGAAGGCCTCTGACAAGGTACCAGACCTGAGGTTGCTTAACAAGTTAAGAGCCCGTGGTTTTACAGGAAAGATACAAACGTGGCAAGAAGATGGGCTAACTAAGCAAAGGGCACAGAGTGGGAATAAAGGGGGCCCTTTCTGGTTGTCTGGCGCTGGTGTTCTGCAGGGGTCAGTCTTAGGACTGCTTCTTTTTATATTGTACGTCAGTGATTTGGATGAAGGAACAGATAGTTTTGTGGCCAGGTTTGTGGATGATATGGAGATAGGTGGAGATAATGGTGAAGATGGGTGGAGTCAGCAGAAGGAGTTAGATAGATTGGGAGAATGGGCAAAGAAATGGCAGATAGAATATAGTGCAGGGAAATGTATGGTCTTGCACTTTGATAGAAGGAATAAAGGCATGGGGAGAAATGGGGAGAAAATTCAGAAACCAGAGGTGCAAAGGGACTTGGAAGTCCTTGGGCAGGATTCCTTAAAGGTTAATTTGAAAGTTGAATCAGTGGTAAGGAAGGCAAATGCAATATTGGCATTCATTTTGAGAGAACTAGGATATTAAAGCAAGGATATAATGCTGAGGCTTTATAAGGCATTGGTCATTATTATATTTGGAGTATTGTGAGCAATTTTGGGCCCCTTTACTAAGAAAGGTGTGTTGGCATTGCAGAAGGTCCAGAGGAAGTTCATAATAATGATTCTAGAAATGAAAGAGTTAAGACATGAAGAGTGTTTGATGCCTCTGGGCCTTTATCCACTGGATTTTAGAAGAATGAGGTGGATCCCATTGAACCTATTCAATATTAAAAATACCTACATGGAGTGGATATGGAGTGGATGTTTCCTATTGTGGAGGTGTGTAGGACCATAGGGCACAGCCTCAGAATGGAGGGGCATCCCTTAAGAACAGAGATGAGGAGGAACTCCTTTAGACAAGGGGTGGTAAATCTGTGCAATTCATTACCACAGACGCCTGTGGAGGCCAACCCATTGGATATGTTTATAGCAGATGTTGGGAAATTCTTGATTAGTCAGGGGCATCAAAGGTTATGGGGAGAAGGCAGGAGAATGGTACTGAGAGGGATAATAAATCAGCCACGATGGAGTGTAGGAGCTACTGGATGGGCCGAAAGGCTTAATTCTACTCTGCTCCTCTATCTATCTTGCCATTCTAGTCACCTTCTTTCCACAGTATCCACTTATGAGACTGCTTTCAAGGAGCTATGGACTGTTCCTCAAGATTCCTCCTCTGTTAAGGGTCCTGCCATTAACTGCATATTTTCCCCTGACATTTGACATCCAACACTTGCCCAGATTGAACTTCATCTGCCATTTTTCTGCTCATATCTGGCTACATCATTTGGCAACCCCCTACGCCATCCACAACTTCATGAATCGTTTAGTCATTTGCAAACTTAACCACCCACCTATCTATACTTTCATCTAACTCATTCATGTGTAACACAAACAAAAGTGGCTGTAGCACCATCGCTGCATAACAGCACAACTCATAAGCCAAATTAACACTCTTGTACTACTACTCTCTGCTGCAATGGAGTCGCAAGGTGCATCTGTATAATTTATTAAGAGGATAGACCAATACAAGATCGACTGCTGTATCTACATCAACTAAGCTTGAGATTATTTTGCACTTGCAATTATTTAACACTGAAACCAAAAGGTAATATTGTAGTAAATGACTCCTGGTCCGGAACATCATTCGATGGAAAGTCCTTTAAGAATCAGATTTAAAAATTTTGTGGAGGATCTTTACATACTTTTGCATGAAAATCATTTTCAAGTGCGAAGTTATTGCAATGTTTCAAAGAAAAAACTCTAAAATAAAATCTGAAGAAAATGTTCAATTTATTTACTCCACTTGGTATTGGTTCCAATCACCATGAACAGGAATAAATCCATTAATCTTTCTCTTCAAGGCAATGTAAGCAAGAAATGCATGGCTGACGGGTGGACAGATACATTTCCAAATTATGATGAAGCATGTGTATCATCCACCGAATATAACATCACTGAGAGAACTGAAAGGGTAAGCACACAAACCTATGTTTCTCACCTCCTTCGGTAGGCATCCATATCTGGACCTACCCCTCCATCAGCTTCTGTCTTTACTGCATCCCACTGTGGGATGAACTTTGTCCTCATTCACTCAAAGACTCTTTAAAGTTGTCCTTTTGTTTTGACAGAAAACAGAATAGAAATGTTACTTCCTATTTTCTTATTTCATAACTGTTTAACCAGCTCTGTGGGAAAAAAAATGAAACTAAAATAATGTCTCATCAAAACTGATATATCATCAGACTGATGAAGGGTCTTGGCCTGAAGCATCGACTGTTTATTCCTTTCGACAGATGTTGCCTGACCTGCTGAGCTCCTCCAGTATTTTGTATGTGTTACTGTAGATCAGGGATTCACAACCTAGGGTCCACAGACCCCACAATTAATTGGAGGGGTCCATTGCATAAAAAAAGATCTTGACTCCCTGATCTAGGTCATCACTCTGAAATTTTAATCCTGCTTCTCTTCACTAACCCGCTAAAAGCCTCCAGCATTCTTTTGATGTTTTTTTTTAAATTTTGGATTACCTGCATTTCTGTTTTTGTGTTTATTTCAGAGTTTGAGTTAAATATTTCAGTAAAACTAGGGTCTACCTTGAGTAACTGAAGTTCACAGAAAGGTAGAATGTGATTGGGAATGGCTCCAGTTTGAGCAGTTCATGTAAAGGCAGGTATTTGTTGTTTAATTCATAGCTAAAATGGTTGAGAAACAGATAAACAATTGAAGTGTATGGTGAAAGGGTCTCTGCCCAAAGCACTGACTGTTTATTCCTCTCCATAGATGCTGCCAGACCAGCTGAGTTCCTCCAGCACTTTGTGTATACACTAGAAATGGTTTTGTTACTTGGGAGAATGTGTTTGGTTGCTGGGGTTCCTTAGTTTACTACTGTTTTACATACAAATCAACTCCTAAGATTATAAATGGATATTAGTTGTATCAACAGTATTTCTCTATGCCTTACTAAACTGTTGTCTCTTGCCACAACAGGTACAAGGTAAAAGGCAAAAAAGTAACAGGTTTATGGATAGGAAAGGTTTAGAGAGATCTGGATAAAATTGAGGCAAATGGGATTAGCTTGGATGGGAATCTTCATCAATATGGGTCATTTGGACAAAGGGCCTGTTTCAATTCTGTATAACCTCTAATTACTACCTAATGTCCCTTGCTCCTGCAGTACTTGACATAGAAGCCTATCTTCCAGTGCATCAGACTGAGTGGCACAGCCAACACGTAGGCAGTGCATTTCAGAGTCTCCGGCTGAGAGATATCAACAAAAACTTTGACAGACTGTGACACCCCACCTTCACCTATGGTTTTCTGAATTTTCCAATGGTCAGCGATATTAAAACTTAATCAAATTGAAATAACTATTAAAAAACTAAAAGTTAGGCAAATGTTTTAAAACATAAAGTTTTGTCCAAAACACCATAAACATAAATCATTTAAAATATTAATGCAAAGCAAATCATTCAAAGAATATAACATTCATTTTGCTTTGGTTCCCAATTCACATTTAAAAATCCACATTGAGATCAATATGTTTGTGGACCCTGCACCAGATCTGACTTGGTCCACAGAACTGGTCAAGGTGCCTGCATTCAATAGGGCTGAGTCTTAACTCACTGTTTTTTACATAGCTAAACACCAATGGTTCTCTTTAGAAACATCGGTATTAACCAACCAATACCAGCCCAACCTACATCTGTACTGAAGTAAAATGAACAAAGTTAATTTTTATGAAAAAGAACATACTAAAACTTCTCAAATATCAGCAGCAACTGGTGAGTGAAACCCTTTCAAATCATGTGCCAACATTTTAATGCAGTTACAGTTTACAATCTTTTCTATAACATTTAAGGTTCATTTACTTATTATGTGTACATTGAAACATATAGTGAAATGTATCATTTGCGTTGACAATCCGAGGGTGTACTGGGAGCAGCCTGAAGGTGGTGTCACACATTCAGACACCAACATAGCCCACAATTTATTAAAGTTCAGTCAAAATTAAACCTGAATTAAGACATAATTAGATAGTCAGAGCCAAACCCCCAAATTAATCAAAACAATTAATGAAACATTAAGGCTGAAAAGCAAACAAAACTTCTTAAATTGCAATTTGCGGATGGATTTGTTGAACCTGTTGGTTTTTGTTTGTCACTGTTGTATGGTCTCTGTTACGCTAATCCCAGCATACAGGCCGCTCGCCAGGCGCTCCAGACCAGTTCAGAAGCAGGTGAAAACCTGGCCAGCAGGAGCCATCTCTGCTCTTCAAGACTGCTTTGAGCACACTGACTGGCACATGTTCAGGGAGGCTGCAACCGATGGTGACTCTACCAGTTTAGAGGAGTACACAGCATCAGTGACCAGCTACATCAGCAAGTGCATCGATGATGTCACTGTGTCCAAGACCATCACTACACGCACTAACCAGAAGCCATGGATGACAGCGGAGGTGCGTGCGCTGTTGAGGTCCCGCGACTCCGCCTTCAGAGCAAGCGATAAGGCAGCCCTAACAACAGCAAGGGCCAAACTGTCCTGGGCCATCAGAGGGACAAAGCGTGCACACACCCAGTGAATCCACAGCCACTTCCAGGACAGCGGCGACACACGGTGCATGTGGAAGGGCATTCAGGACATCACCAACTACAGGACAACATCACTTGACTGTGTGGGTGATGCCTCCCTCCCAGATGCACTGAATAACTTCTACACTCGTTTTGAGGTAGAAAATGATTTGGCAGCGAGGAAGTCCACCCCTCCTCCAAATGACCAGGTGCTGTGTCTCACTGTGGCCAATGTGAGAAGAACCCTGTGCAGGGTCAACCCATGGAAAGCTGCTGGACCAGACAATATTCCTGGTAGAGTGCTCGAAGGATGTGCAGACCAGCTAGCAGATGTTTTCACTGACATCTTCAGCATCTCCCTGAGCAGAGCCACCGTTCCAATGTGCTTCAAGGCCACCACCATCGTCCCCGTGCCGAAGAAGTCTTCAGTGTCCTGCCTCAATGACTACCGTCCCATTGCACTCACATCCGTCATCATGAAGTGTTTCCAGAGGCTCGTCATGAGGCATATCAAGACCCTGCTGCCTCCCTCACTGGACCCCCTGCAGTTTGCGTACTGTCCCAACCGCTCAACAGATGACGCCATTGCCATCACCCTCCACCTGGCCCTAACCCACCTGGACAAAAAAGACACTTATGTTCGAATGCTGTTCATAGACTTCAGTTCAGCATTCAACACAATCATCCCTCAGAAACTGATTGGAAAGCTGAGCCTACTGGGCCTGAACACCTCCCTCTGCAACTGGATCCTAGACTTCCTGACTGGGAGACCTCAGTCAGTCCGGATCGGGAGCAGCATCTCCAACACCATCACACTGAGCATGGGGGCCCCCCAGGGCTGTGTGCTCAGTCCACTGCTGTTCACTCTGCTGACCCACGACTGTGCTGCAACACACAGCTCGAACCATATCATCAAGTTCGCCGATGACACGACCGTGGTGGGTCTCATCAGCAACAACAATGAGTCAGCTTACAGAGAGGAGGTGCAGCGGCTAACGGACTGGTGCAAAGCCAACAACCTGTCTCTGAATGTGAACAAAACAAAAGAGATGGTTGTTGACTTCAGGAGGGCATGGAGAGACCACTCCCCGCTGAACATCGATGGCTCCTCGGTAGAGATTGTTAAGAACAAGATTGTTAAGATTCTTGGTGTTCACCTGGCGGAGAATCTCACTGGTCCCTCAACACCAGCTCCATAGCAAAGAAAGCCCAGTAGAGTCTCCACTTTCTGCAGAAGCTGAGGAAAGTCCAACTCCCACCCCCCATCCTCATCACATTCTATAGGGGTTGTATTGAGAGCATCCTGAGCAGCTACATCACTGCCTGGTATGGAAATTGCACCATCTCGGATCGCAAGAGCCTGCAGCGGATAGTGAGGTCAGCTGAGAAGGTCATTGGGGTCTCTCTTCCCGCCATTACGGACATTTACAGTACACGCTGCATCTGCAAGGTGAACAGCATTATGAAGGACCCCACATACCCCTCATACAAACTCTTCTTCCTCCTGCCATCTGGGAAAAGGCACCGGAGCATTCGGGCTCTCACGACCAGACTATGTAACAGTTTCTTCCCCCAAGGTATCAGACTCCTCAAAACCCAGAGTCTGGACGGACACCAACTTACTGCCCTCTACTGTGCCTGTTGTCTTGTTTATTATTTATTGTAATGTCTGCACTGTTTTGTGCACTTTATGCAGTCCTGGGTGGGTCTGTAGTCTAGTGTAGTTTTTTTCTGTGTTGTTTTCATGTAGTTCAGTGTAGTTTTTGTACTGTTTCATGTAGCACCATGGTCCTGAAAAATGTCTTGTTTTTACTGTGTACTGTACCAGCAGTTATGGTCAAAATGACAATAAAAAGTGACTTGACTTGACTTGATAGTGCTTGGCCCAGAGCTGTCTTGAGAAGATGGTTGTGAGCCTTCTTCTTAAACCACTACTGTCTTCATGGTAACTTCTAGGGTTTCAGTGAGATTTTCTCTTGTACTTTTACACGCAAGAGAATATCCTGTAGATCTAGTCCACTCAATTTCTTCTCATAAGCACATCAGTCTTCCCTGGTAGTAGTCTAGTAAATCTTTAGCCCACTGCCCCCATAGCAAATATACACTTTCTTCGAAAATAAGCCCAAAACAGAACGATATTGCAGATGCAATCTCACCAATACCCTATATAGTTGCAGGAGGGTATCTTTACTTCTCTCCTTGATACCCTATTGCAATAAAGGCAGCATGATATTTGTCTTTCTAAACATTTGCAGCACCTTCATACTGGATTTCAGTAACTTGTATACAAGGATACATCGGTAAGTTTGATCCTAAAAATTACCTAATTTCTCACCATTTAGTATATACTTTCCCTTTTGCTTTGTGCACCAAAATGGATAACTTCACAATTTCCACATAATATTGCACTTTCTCGCCTATTGCTCATCTTGTCCACATCCTCTTGAAGCTTCTTTACATCCACTGTAGTATATTTCTTTCCTTCAGGAAGGGTGACCATGCGAGTCCCAGTACCCTGATTATAGGAGCACAAAGGCTCTGTCATAGATCTAGAGGCCGGGGCTACGGCTTTAACGTTTGACAAAATCCTGTTGCTTAAATTGAATTAAACTTGACTCTGGAATTAGGAGCTAGTGTTGTTAGAGGTGAACGTGAAACTAATAGTTGGTTGCAGAAACACCTCATTCACCAACATCTTTCAGGAAGGTGATCTTTCATTATCAGAGAATTTGCCCTATTTGCCATTACAAAGCCGTAATTATGGCAGACTCTGAAATGGCCTGAATTTCAGAATAAGACATTTAGGACTGAAATGAGGAGAAATGTCTTTTTGTGGAGATTGGTGAAACTTTTGAATCCTCTAACCCTCTAACAAAGATTATCTGGATATTATGGGAATCAAGAGAGGTGGGAAAGTGTCAATGATCTAGGTCTTGTGGAATGATGGAGCAGGCTTGCAGTCCTAATGGGTCCTTTTTAAAGAAACATTCTTACATTCCGGTATTGAGAGGTTCTTCTGCACAGTAACGACCTTAATTCTAAAGTAGTTAATATTATTGACATGTGTCATGAAATTTTTGTTGTGCCGCAGCAGTACAGTGCAATACATTAAAAAAGCTATAAATTACAATAAGAAATATACTATATGTTTATATATACATATATGATATATGGTACATCTGCAGAAATTTGCTAGAGTCTTTGGTAATATAGTATGCTCCTCATGAAATATAGCCCCTGGCATGCCTTCTTCGTAATTGCATTAATATGTTGTGCCAGAATAGATCTTCAGAGATGTTGACATCCAGGGCATCGAAACAGCTCACCCTTTCCACTGTTCGATGTTTTAAAAACAGTTTCTTATATTGTATACAAAAATGAGTAGTGAGGTGGTGTTCATAGGTACATGGATTGTTCAGAAATCAGGTGGCAAAGGGGGAAGAAACTGTTTCTAAAATATCGAGTGTGTGCTTTTAGGCTCTGGCACCTCCTCCCTGATGGTATCAATGTGAAGATGGCAAATGAACTGCAGAATATTGTTGATATGGGACTTTTGTTATAATATGGCCGTCATCTCACACACACACACACACACACACACACACACACACACACACACACACACACACACACACACACACACACACACACACACACACACACACACACACACACACACACACACACACACACACACACACACACACCTACCTCAAGCTGGGTATTCTGCAGTGGGTTACTCTCTTCCTTTCTACCATCTACAAAATACAAATTAATGGTGTGATGGAATACTTTCCACTTGTCTGGATGACTGCCACTCCATTATCACTTAAAAGCTTGAAACAAAAATAACTGTGATTCTTTGAGTCATGGTGTTTTTATGACTGAGTGGAATCCCAGAGAGAGTAGCTCACCAAACCATTGTCCCTTCCACCATTTTAAACATTAATTCTCTCCATCAACCCTACCCACGGCCGCAGTGTCCACCTTCAAAATGGGCTACGCCAGGCAGCTATCAAACCTATAATCTCTGTCACCAATACGAATGAGGGCAGCAGGCTCATGGAAACACTATGACCTCCTTGCTCCTCACAGTCTCACACCATCCTTGTTGAAAATTCTTCACTGTTGCTGTCCATTTGAAGTCCCAGAATTCCCTCTCCTACAACAGAATGGGATTACCTTCACTAGAAAGATGACAGCAGTTCAAGGTGGAGGCTCATTGTCATCTTATTGAAAAAAAACAGGGATAGCTGATACTTCCTGGCCTTGCCTATAATCCCAGTGAGTGTAGAAAAAGAAAATGATATTTCAATATCATTGGCCGCTCGGTAGCACAAGACTTTACAGTACAAGCAGCCCAGGTTCAATTCCCGCCACTGTCTGTAAGAAACATAGAAAACCTACAGCACAATACAGGCACTTTGGCCCACAATGCTACGCCAAACATATACTTACTTTAGAAATTCCCTAAGGTTACCCATAGCCCTCTATTTTTCTGAGCTCCATGTACCTATCCAGGAGTCTCTTAAAAGACCCTATCGTTTCCACCTCCACCACCGCCGCCGGCAGCCCATTCCACTCACTCACCACTCTCTGAGTAAAAAACTTACCCCTGACGTCTCCTCCATACCTACTTCCAAGCACCTTAAAACTGCCCTCTCATGTTAGCCCAGCAGGTTATACATTCTCCCCATAACCATGTAGGTTTCCTCTGGGTGCTCCAGTGTCCTCCCATCTTCCCAAGGGTTAGTAGGTTAATTGGTCACATGAGTGTCAATAGGACAGCAAGGGCTGGTTAGGCCAGATGGACCTGTTGCCGTGCCGTATCTCTAAATAAATAAAATAACTGATGCCTAGAATCCCATATAAAAAGTCAGTGATGTTTCAGTTTGACTGCTGAACAGATTTAATGAAAGTCATCAATCTAAAATACCAACAGTCCCTCTCTCCAAGACTGCTACCTGATCTGATATTTCCAGCACCGTGTAGTTTTTTTTCCTTTACAAATAAGCTCCTTAGATAAGTGTCATGTAAACGCTGTTCACATCACTGGCTCATTTCAGCAGCAGGTCACTGCACAGACCATTGTCATCCACAGAACAAAATCGAGTCAGCACATCGGCGATTCAAACTCGTTGAGGTGTGCACAGGAGGTCACCTGAAAGGTGAAACAACATCAGATAGAATGAGAGGCACATTATTTCACCTCATGATCAAAATTCAGACTTATTATCAGTAGACCAGAGACAGTCCCCTCCTGTTCAGTGATGAAATCCAAGCAACACACACAAAATGATGGAGGAACTCAGCAGGCCGGGCAGCATCTATGGAAAAGAGTAAACAGTTGATGTTTTGGGCCAAGACCTTACATCAGGACTGGAGAAAAAGATGGAGAGTTAGAGCAAAAAAAGGTGGGAGGAAGGAAGGAATAAGTACTAGGTGGTAGGTGATAGGTGAAACTGGGAGAGAAGGAGGGGTGAAGTAAAGAGTTGGGGAGTTGATAGATGAAAGGGCTGGATAGGAGGAATCTGATAGGAGAGGGCTGAAGGCCATGGAAGAAAGGGAAGTGTTGGGCAGGTAAGGTGATGAGGTGAGAGGGGAAACGGGAATGGGAATGGTGAAGGGGAGACAATTACTAGAAGTTTGAGAAATTGATGTTCAAGCCATCAGGTTGGAGGCTACCCAGATGGAATATAAAGTGTTGCTCCTCCAACCTGGGTGTGGTTTCATCGTGGCAGTAGAGGAGGCCATGGACTGACATGTCAGAATGGGAGTGAGAAGTGGAATTGAAGTGTGTGACCACCGGGAGATTCCGTCTTTTCTTGCGGATGCAGTATAGGTGCTTGGTGAAGCGGTCTCCCAATCCAAGAGTGGTCTCACCGAGGGGGAGAGAATTTAATAGAAGCGAACAGGGGCAGTCGGTAGATTTTGCTCACCACAGTTCCTGAGGAGACATCATATTGCACAGAGGGAGAGTTTAAAAGAAGAGAGCAGGGGCAGTCGACCCATTTTATGTACCACAGAACTGAAATAGACGTCGGATTGCGTAGAGGGAGAGAGAATTTGTTTAAAAGTAGTAGTGCGTACCACAGTTCCTGAGGAGACACAGGATTGCGCACAATTTGGTACTGCTTAAGTGAGCGAGTAGGCCAGTAGGGAGTTGAGGCTTTAGCTCATCGAATCTTCGGCAAGAAGAGGCGAGCTGTAGTGATAGGGGATTTGTTGGCTAGTGGAACAGAAAGAAAGTTCTGTGGATGAGAATAAGACTCCTGTTGCCTCTTGTGTGCCAGGGTCAGGGAGCGCATTCATAAATGGGAGGGTGAGTAGTCAGAGGTAGTGATCCACATCACTATCAGTGATATGGGTAGGAGGGGTGATGACATCCTACAAAGTGAGCTCAGGGAGATAGGTGCTAAGCTAAAGGACAAGACCTCCAGGATTGTGACCTCAGGATTGCCACCCATGCCACATGTAGGCAAGACCAGAAATAAGGTTATAAAGCTTAACACGTGGCTAAGGAGTTGGTGTAGGAGGGAGCACTAAAGGCTTTTGGATCATTTGGCTCTCCTCCACAGAAGGTGGGATCTGTACAGAAGAGACTGTTTGCACCTGGACTGGAGGGGGATCAATATCCTAGCACAAAGGTTTGCTGGTGCTGCACTGGGAGGGAGATGGTGAAGGGGTTGCAGGGGATGGGAACCAGAGTACCAGAACAGATAGTGGAGTGGTCGAAAGATGTTAGTGAGCCTACACACAAAGTCAGGAATCATAAGGATGAGCATGGTGTGGTTACTGCTCTGAGCTGCATATATTTCAATGAAAGGAGTATTGCAGGAAAGAGGAATGAGATTAGGGCATGGTTCAGCACTTGGAATTATGACATTGTAGCCATTAGTGAGACTTGGTTGCAGGAGGGGCAGGACTGGCAGCTCAATATTCTGGGGTTACATTGTTTTAGACATGATAGAGCAGGAAGGATTAAATGGAGATGGGTGGCGTTACTAGTCAGGGAAAATGTTGTGGCAGTGCTCAGACAGGACAGACTGGAGAGCTTGTGTAGTGAGGTGTTATAGCAAGGTATTACCATATTAAAGGGATTATATTATAGACCACCCAACAGTCTGTGTGACTTGGAGGAGCAAATTTGGAGAGAGATGGCAGACTGTTGCAAGAAACACAAGGTTGTGATAGTAGGTGATTTTAACTTTTCACATATTGACTGTAAAAGGGCTGAATGGGAAAGATTTGGTCAAATGTGTCCAGTAAAGCTTCCTTAATCAGTATATAGATGTTCCAATTAGGGAGAATAAGATATGAAATCTCCTATTAGGGAATGAGACAGGACAGGTGACAGAAGTTTGTGTAGGGGAACACTTTGCAGCCAGTGACCATAATACCATTAGTTTTATGGAAAAGGGAAGGTCTGGTCCTCAGGTTCAGATTCTAAATTGGAGAAAGGCTAATTTTGTTGATATCAGAAAGGATTTGGCAAGAGTGGATAGGGACAGATTGTTTTCTGGCAAAAGTGAACTTGGTAAGAGAGAGGGCTTCAAAGGTGAAATTTTGAGAGTAGAGTTGCATATTCTTGGCAGAATAAAAGGAAAGCACTAAAACTTTAGGGTGTTCAAAAGATATTGAAGCCACGTTTAAGAAAAAAGGAGGAGTATAGCAGGTACAAGTAGGTAGGAACAAATGAGGTACTTGAGTATAAGAACTGCAAGAGAACACTTAAGGAAGTCAGGAGGGCTAAGAAATGACATGAGATTTGCACTGGCAGACAAGGTGGAGAAGAATCCTAACAGCTTCTACAGATAATATTAAGAGCAAAAGGATTGTGAGGGACAAAATTGGCCCTCTGGAAGATCAGAGTGGCCATTTATACGTGGAGCTGAAAGAGATGGGGGAGATCTTAAATGGATTTTTCACACGTATTTATTTGGGAGATGACGCAGTCCTTAGAAGTGACATAAAGCAGCAGTGAGGTCTATACAGATTACAGGAGGAGGAGGTGTTTGCTGTCTTGAGGGAAATTGGGGTGGATAAATCCCCAGGGCCTGACAAAGTGTTCCCTCAGACCCTGTGGGAGGCTAGTGGAGAAATTGTAAAGATACTTAAAACATCCTTAGCCACAGGTGAGGTGCTGGAGCAATCGAGGATAGCTAATATTGTTCCAATGTTTAAGAACGGCTCTAGGAATAAGCCAGAAAATTGTAGGCTGGTGAGCCTGTAATCCGAAAGTTATTGGAAAGTAGTCAAAGGGACAGCATATACAAGTATTTGGATAGACAGGGACTGATTAGGGATAGTCAACATGGCTTTGTGCATGGTAGGTCATATCTAACCAACCTTACAGAGATTTACAAGGAAGTTATCAGGAAAGTTGGTGAAGGCAAGGCAAAGTTGATGATGTTGTCTACATGGACTTTAGCAAGGTCCCACATGGGAGGTTGGTCAAGAAAGTTCAGTCACTTGGCATTCAAGATGGGGTAGTAAATTGGATTAGACATTTGATTTGTGGGAGAAGCCAGAGAGTGATAGATGGTTGCCTCTCCAACTGGAAGCCTGTGACTAGTGGAGTGCCTCAGGGACTGGTGCTGGGTCCGTTGTTGTTTGTCATCTATATCAACTATCTGGAATGATAATCTGGTAAACTGGATCAGCAAATTTGCGGATGACAGCAAGATTGGGGGTGTAGTGGACAGTGATGAAGACTATCAAAGCTTGCTGCGGACCAGCTGGAAAATCGGATGAGAAATGGTACATGGAGTTTAATGCCAGCAAGTAGGGAGTGTTGCACTTTTAGAGGATCATGTGGGTCTTACATGGTGAGCGGTAGGGAACTGAGGAGTGCAGTAGGACAAAGGGATCTGGAAATCTGGATCCAATATTCCTTGAAAGTAGTGCTACAGGTAGGAAGGGTTGAAAGGAAAGCTTTTTGCATGTTGGCCTTCATATATCAAAATACTGAGTACAGAGTTGATGTTATGTTGGAATTGTAGAAGGCATTGATGGGGCCTAGTTTGGAGTATTGCGTGCAATTTTGGTCACCAACCTACAGGAAAGATGTGAATCAGGTTGAAAGAGTGCAGAAAAAAATTACAAGTATGTTGTCAGGACTTGAGGACCTGAGTTATAAGGAACTGTTGAGTAGATAGGACTGTATTCCACAGAAGGTAGAAGGTTGAGGAGAGATTTGATAAAGGCATATAAAATTGAGGAATAGCATTATGCAAGCAGGCTTTTTTTCCCCACAGATTACAACTAGTAATAATGGGTTAAGGGTGAAAAGTGAAATGTTTAAGAGCAACATGAGGAAACATGACTCTATAACATAACATGCATCAAAATAATAACAATAAAACACCTCTCTACCACCCACCCACACCAACGTAGATATTCCTCCAACCCCAGGACAGACCTCCGGGTCTCCAGCAAACTTATGGAAAACAGACCTCCAGCAGTGAACTTCAGATTCAGAGCCTGGGCTTTGACTACCAGACTTCTGATCAACCTTGTTGTCAAGGCTAAGGTTCAGACTTCCAGGATTCTCCATAGGCTAGGCCTGTAGGTGGAAAGGATGCACTGGGAGTATCTGCCCTATGTTGTGAGCAGTTTGATAGAAGCTCAGCCTCTGATAGATTGCGTGCTGGTGATCTCCAATGGTGTCACAGCAAAAGTCAACATGAGGATGGTGGAGGGTGGGGAAGGAGTGGGACAAAAATCAGTCTGAGAGCTATTGTGGAGCCCGAGAGTTTGGAAGATTTAGAAAAGAATTTACCATGGTCAGCTTAGCAGAGATTTAATGGGGCTTCAACAGAGTGAGAAAAAGATACTATTCCCATTGATTGGGATTGGCAAGTATCAAAGTTTTTAAATAATCAACGAAAAGAACTAAATGGAACTTACAAATTTCTTCTCACTCAACGAGTTCTTGTGGAATGCTTTGGCTGGAAGTTTGCTGGGAACTCTTTCAATCTCAACATTTCGGAGGAGAGCTGGATATAAATTACAAAGTAATGACACTAATTGGATAGATAAGAGTTGTCAAAAATCATGATGGGTTGAACAACCTTCTTTGGTGCTCTATGTTTCTATTTAAACACTCAAGGACACAAGATTGTTTTAGGAAAGTATTTCACTGGGCAATATATCAGATCTGTGTTAGTCAGATTTCCCAGAGAAACTACACTTCACTATACTTCTGTCAAATTTGCCTTGGGCAGGCAGGATAACTCCCATAGATGCTCAGTCCCTTTTATCTCAATGTGCTTATGCCAACTATAACTGAATTTCTTTTGCTTCATTGTCTATTTTATTTCAGGAAGCATCAACATTTAATAGTCTAATTCAATTTTTATTTGGGCTCTAATATTTTCAAATGGTTATTTTTGCTGCAAGGGCATAACCCAACATATGACCCCAGATGAGATGGGAAAACATGAGGGGGAGAGGAGGGTTGAATCAAAGGATCTATTTTGGCTCCAAAATGCACTAATAAAAGATAAAATCTTTTTTTCTGAACAGCCAGGTTCACAGGCTTGGTGAAAGGAAAAAGCAAGAATTTTTATCTTTGGATATATGTATCTAAACAATCAACCTGTTCAATATTCCCAGTTATACTAATTTTTGATCCATCAGTAAAAATGGTTAATATATCATAATTTTCCTTAACATATGATGAGCCTCAAGCATATCAGGATCCTTAGACTTTATTAAATCACGTAGCCCAAAATCAACTGAAGTCATTTGGTAGAAAAGGTGGGGTTACCGAGAAAGCTACAATGGGACATATTATGTAATCCAGTAAACCCATATTCCTAGCGTGATAAGAACCCAGCCACCCAAAACTAAAAACACTCTTCTTGTGATCTTCCCAACAGTCTTCCAACACACTTAACAGGGTGATCATTTCACGGCCCCCTCAAATTTAAATGATTAATCCAGTATCTGAATATCAACTTCAACCTCTGCAATTGTAAAGGCAATTGCCCCATTTCCATCAGTAAAGGCAAAACAGAAGACTATTTTACTTCACCACAAAACAGTCTCAAAGCCTGTACTTGTACCACATCCAAACATTTTAACTTTGAAGATGGAGCAGGTATTTAGTGCTCCTTTATGTTTATCAATTATTTTACTGATATGGTGCTTGCATAGTTTATTATCCAGCCATATGCTGAGAAATCTTACCACTGACATCTCAAGAGTTTGACCGTACTATTTCCAGGTCTATTGATCCTCTTTGTAAAACACGGAACTTGTGTTTTAGCTTCTGAAAGTTTAAAACCCCACTGTTTAACCTGATTGATCACTAATTGCATCCTATATACAGTTAAATTGAAATTTCTACATTGAATCCATAAAGCTCCATTATCTATAAAAAGTGATTTACCCAGCCTAGTACCTATCTCAAAGAAAATATCATTAATCATAATATTAAGCAACAAAGGGCTACAAATACTGCCTTGCGAGGTCCCATAGAAGTCCATATATACATGTACCTTACCCATCCTTACCTGCATAGACCATCCAAATAAAAAGTTCAAAATTATATAGCCTTCCTCTCACTCCCAATCTCCCTAATTTAAGGTAAAGACCTTCCCTCCATAGCATATCCTATGCTTTTTCAATATCACAGTTACTGCTATTACAACTTATTTACCTGTTTACCCTAATATCATCTTCCAAACACAAAACTGAATCCAATGTCATTCTATCTCTCCGAAATCTGCTCTGATATATTGCTGTGTCACCTCTCTTTTCCAAATATAATTCAACCGCTCTATTTCCATACATTCCATAAGTTTACACAAATGGGACATTAATGATATTGGTCTATAACTAAATGGATCTGATGGGAGTTTCCCATATTTTAAAATAGGTACTACTACTGCATTTTCCCATGAGGGGGAAAGATGGGTTTAAATTCCAAATATGAATCAAAAAATTTATTAACTTGAGAGTTGTCACATATGTTTAACCATATAATAAAATATATCATCATTTCCTGGAGCCATGTAACCTGTACTATTAATAGCTTTCTTAAATTCACACAAAGAAAATGCTACAACACTGATACTATCATTGCTAAAGCAGCTTCCAACACATCAGGGTATTCACTTAGAACCTTATTCCTACATTGTTTAACCTCTTCACTTAAATTGTCTTGATTATGAATTACAGCAAATGTCCAAGCTAATAACTCAACCTTCTCTATTTCAGTAACAATTGTATTACCACCTTTTATCAATACTGGAATGTTATTACCCTAAGAATCCTATCCCCCCCCAGACAGCTCCAAGTTTAATATCCCTGCTAATACTATCACAATATGACCTCCAGGAAACCTTTCTCGCAATCTTCACCACTTTCCTTACCACTACCTGTGTCCATTTATACACAATAAGGTCACTCGGAGAGTGATACCTCTTAACTTTCCTGAATGCCTTATTTCTCTCCCTAATTGCCTCTGCACACCCCTCACACCACCATGGTACAACCTTTCTCCTATTAATGCCATTTTTAATAGGAATCACATCCAACGCAGTTTGATGAATAATGTGACATAACCTTTCATTACAGAAATTCACATCTTCCTCAACATTCACCCTGACAGACATTCATCCCACAAAATCTTAAAATTCGCCCAATTTGCATTACCAAAATTCCACCTCCTAAAAGTAACCTCCTGGCCTCTAAATAAATCCAAACCCAAGTTTATAAATATAGGAAAATGATCACTCCTGGATGTTTCATCCCCCATGACATTCTGCTTATTCACACCAGAATGTTCAAAACTAAAGTTAAATCTACAACAATTTCAGAACTATTATGAACATTAAATCTCATACCCCTCCCATCATTAAGACCACAATATGAGAATTATCTAAAAATTATTCGACAATCAAAACATTACCATCATTTTGCAAACAGCCCCACAGTGAATTATGTTAAAATCACCACACCATACAGCCCTTAGTGAGCTAGAGCTACATATATTTTCTAACAAAGTAAAAAGCTTTCCACAAGGGTTGTAAAAATTTACCACTTTAATACCCGTACCTGTTGAATAGAATATTTCTACTACGTGCCTCATGCACTTCATTCACATCCACAACTCTTATCCCTTTGCAACACCACCCCCTTTACCAACTAACCTATCGTGCCTAATTACAATATAATCCTGCAAAGAAAAATAAATGTGGCAACACCCAGGTTTCCTGAATACGTATAATAACAGGAGGATTTGATAAACCAAAAACAAACTTAACCATTGGGAATCAGGCTTCCGGCATCCCACTGCAATATTCTTAATCCCATTATGTACCTTCACAAGGAGACTGAAATACAGATACCCCACCCATCAAAGCTTCATTTGTAGCTTTCTCCCTGACCAGTTATACCAAGATACTTATCGGTAGCTTTCACAATAGTTTTAATTTTCTCAGTATGACCAGTACAATTCACCACATTGTACGAGGGCTGATTGATAAGTTCGTGGCCTAAGGTAGGAGGAGTCAATTTTAGAAACCCTAGCACGTTGATTTTTCCACATAGTCCCCTCCTACATTTACACACTTAGTCCAGCGGTCGTGGAGCATACGGATCTTGGACCTCCAGAAAGTGTCCACAGCAGGGGTGGTTGATAAGTTTGTGGCCTAAGGTAGAAGGAGATGAGTTATACAGCTCTCGTTACATGCACATGCAGTTCAACTCTGAGTGATCATGCAGAAAGTTTGAAGTTAATAACTCATCGGTTAATAATACAACACGGGTGATTGATAAGTTCGTGGCCTAAGATAGAAGCCCACAAAATTATCAATCACCCATCTGTGGACACATTCTAGAGGTCCAAGATCCGTATGCTCCACGACCGCTGGACTAAGTGTGTAAATGTCGGAGGGGGCTACGTTGAAAAATATATGTGCTAGGTTTTCTAAAATTGACTCCTACCCACGCCCCCCTCCGCCCACTCAATCTGCACTTCTTAAACTGTTGTCTATAGTTCACTACAATCAAACTGGTTTTTCGGTCGGACCAGGGCCTTATTTTAAGTCATTCACACAGTTTGGGACACGTTGTAGCAGGTGTCAGATGGCAGCAGGTTTACTTAACAGTCTTTTTTCACATCTGATCCCTCGGTTAGTCTCCCTGGCCCAGTGAGACAATCTGTCTTGCATCATGGCTTTGTGATTATTGTGACTGGAATACATACAGCCCTTCACTGAAAGTTTGGCTGACATTCTCGTGATAGTGTGGGATTCTCGGTTAAAAAAAGCTTTGGCAGACATTAGAATCTAGACCCCCATTGGTTTGGACAACCACTGGGTTGCTTTGAAATGCATCGTTAATTGGTTTTCAGCAGATACCATCACAGACTGGAAAATCTGGCCTTCATCATTTATAGTAGTTGCAGATGCACAGTACAAGAAACTAAAAAAAAATAGAATCAGGAGTTGATGCCTCATTCTGCTTGCTATTTCATCATATCATTATCTTTTACCTCAGCTCCACTTTCCTGCACAAACTCCATATCCCTCTTTCCCTTTATTTCTAAATATGTATTGATCATCCATCTTCAGTGTACTCAGATAACAAGCTTTCACAGTCCTTCTGGGTAAAGACTGGGTAAAGAAAATTCACCCAGCCTTGGAGGAAGCTTCTTATTTGTTTCAAATGGCCAACCACTTATTTTTCAACTTTCTATATAATGGCAGCAGAGCCCTGTGCTCAATTAATAAACATAGATCCTATTACCTTTATTTGAATTGAATTATGCACTGTGGAATGGACAATGGAGATGGTGGCCATATTTTCAATGATCGGACCTTAATCTTTTGCCCTTTTTTGTTCATTTTTTTTCCATTTTCTGTTACTATTTAGAAATTTTTGCATCAGAGGTGCCCGAGTTTCAGTTAAATTGAAGAGGTAATAACAATTGCAGGTTTGTTATGGACCTTCATTAATTACGTCTGTGACAAAATCAATATTTTTACTTCGGTGATCATGATCACTTTTTGGGTTCTAGCCCATACCAAGCAGAGAACAAAGTGGTCTTTGCATTCTTGTGCATGAATTACAAAAATTAGCATGTAAGTACAGCAGGTATTTAGCCATGCAAGTGGAATTTTGGGGTTTGTTTGGAGTTTAGAAATGGAAGATGGGATCAGGCAGGTTAATAGTTTGGCATGGACTAGATGGGCTGAAGGGCCTGTTTATGTGCTGTCATGTTCTATGACTCTATGAGGAGTCCATAACAATTGGACCAGGGGTTGATGAAGTTGTACAAAAAATACTGTGCATAGGTTTTGAAACTTAAATGATCCTATGGGGGCTTGACTAGGTAGATATTGCAATATTTCTCCCTCTGGGAAAGTCTCAGACAAAAGGACATACAGAACTGTGTAAAACTCTTAGGCACCCTAGATTTTTTTACAGGATTTCAGATGGTATGGCCTCCACTGAAACCTGATCTCAACATCACTGAGGCTGTCTGGGATTACCTGGAGAAAAAGAAGCAAGCAAGATAGCACAAGTCTACAGAAGAACTGTGCAAGTTCTCCAAGATGTTTGGAACAGCTGATTTTCTTATAGAACTGCATGATAGTTGATGCACCATCAATAACTCTGAGACAGGAGGTGAACGGTAGGCTTTTATTAGCAGCAAAACGGAGCACAGCATCTCGGAGACTGAGGGAGGAGCAGTGCCTCCAATCGCCTTTATACAGGAGTCTGTGGGAGGAGTCACAGGAGCAGTCAGCAGGGGTCTGTGGGAGGAGTCACAGGAGCAGTCAGCAGGGGTCTGTGGGAGGAGTCACAGGAGCAGTCAGCAGGGGTCTGTGGGAGGGGCCACAGGAGCAGTCAGCAGAGGGGCGTGTCCAGACAGTATACATAGTTTACCACACTAGTGTACCTAAGAGAATTGATGCAAGTTTAAAGCAAATGGTGGTCTCACCAAATAATGATTTGATTTAGTTTTTTTTTACTGTTTACAGCTCCTTATTGTAATTTTTTGATACTTAGTAACTTTAAATTTCATTATTTTTGAAAGCATCTTCACTTTACTGTATTTTTATTATACCTGCATAGGACTTTTACCAAATACTGTAGTTACAAGATAAGGGGTTGGATAAGTGAGGTGAATCTCTGAAATTCTCTGCACTGGATTTGTGGAGGCAAGATCTTTTGGTGTATTTAAACTTAAAATTTCTGAACGATTTCAGAATTAAGGGCTACTTTGAACTGGCAGAGAAGAGGTGAGGCCTGCGGAAGATCAGCCAGCTAAATAGCTGAGCATGTTTGAGGGATCTGGTGACCTACTCCTGCTCCTATTTTTTTTTATTCCTGGGGTTTATGCTTCTTCCTTCTGCACTGTTTATTTTAATCCAGCCTTTTCCACTTCTGATACATGACTGACATTGACATCCCACAAACAGTGCTCTCTAAGAACACTTTAAAAGATCAAAGTTCAAAGTAAATTTATTATTAAAGTGTATGTGCATCATTCCTTAAGCACAATGACTGAAAACATAAATTCTGCACAGCTGGAGTATATTATCAGCAGTTTCATTGGTGAAAATAATTTTAAAATATTTTCCAGGTAGGATTTAAGAGATCATTCAAAGTTTTTATTTGTTAAAAGGGAAACTAACAAACCTATCAATGTGCTAGTTTAATGTCAATGGGAGGATAAATTCCTTAATGAGAATATAACAAAAGAACACCCTTCTTTAAAGATTAGCAAGTAGATGTAGTGCTTAGAGTCACAGAGTCACTGAAATACGCTTTGGTCCATCTAGTCCACGCTGAAACATTTAAACTGCATTCTCCCATCGTTCTGCACTCAAATCTTAGCCTGCTATATCCCTGCCATCTATGTACCTAGGCAAATTTCATGTAAATGTCAAGATCAAGCTCGCATGCACCACTTATGCTGGCAACTCGTTCTACACTCTCGCAACCCTCTGATTGAAGAAGTTTCCACTCATGTTCCCCTTAAACTTTTCATCTTTCACCCTTAATTCATTGCCTCTAGTTTCAGTCCCACCCAACCTCAGTAGAAAAAGCATGCTTGCTTTTACCCTATCTACCTTGATTTTACCCTTTTACACCTCTTTTACCTCTATCAAACTCCCTCTCAATCTTTTGCAGTCCGGGGAAAAATGTTCTACCGTATTCAATCTTTCTTTATAACTCAGGTCCTCCAGTCCTGGTAACATCCTTGTAAATTTTCTCTGTACTCTTTCAACCTTATTTATATCTTTGTTGTAGGTGGATGACCAAAAGTGCACATAATACTCCAAATCAGGCCTCGTCAACATCTTATACACCACATCTCTTGTACTCAATACTGTGATTTATGAAGGCCAATGCCCAAAAGCTTTCTTTGTGACCCTATGCCACCACTTTCAATGAATTATGGACCTGTATTTCTCAGTGCCCTACCATTCACTCTCTGGACCTACCCGGGTTGGTCCTACCAAAATGCAATGTCTCGCACTTGTCTGCATTAAGTTCCATCTGCCATTTTTCAGTCCGTTTCTCCAGCTGGTCCAGAACCTACTGCAAGCTCTGATGGTCTTCCTTGCTGTGCTCTACGCCCCCAATCTTACTGTATTTGGATGTCCAGAAGGTTGATTAGCAAGGGTAGAGCACATGTAGTGGCATGGGCAGAGAAGTGGGTTATTAGTCATGGTGCCAGGCTGCGACTAGTGAGTTATCATTGTGATCAGTGCTGAGGACCTAGCTATTTATGATCTATTTTAAGGATTTGTCTGAGGGGACGAAATGTCAGAATACCAAGTTTGCCGACAATATTAGATTAAGTGGGATTGTAAATAGTGAGGAAGGTGTAAGAGATTTCGAAAGGTGAAAAAATGTGAGGTCATCCACTTTGGTGCATGTAAATGTAAAATACTTGCTAAACAGTGGGAGACTGGGTAGTGCTGATTGTTAAAGGAATCTGAGTATGATTATATACACGTCACATGAGGTGAGGTAAGCAATTATGAAAAGAGACAGTAGAGCTCTATGGTACTGAAGCAGGCCCTTCAGCCCATCTAGCCTTTGCCGATCTGTCCCATCGACCCACACCTGTACCTGGGATATCCTCCATATCCCACCGATCCATGCAGTTATCCAAACTTCTCAATCAAATCCACATCCACAGCTTCATTCCACACTTGTAGAACCCTCTGAGTAAAGGAGTTCCCCCTGAGGTTCCCCTTAAATATTTTACCTTTCACCTTTAACTTATGACCTCTAGTTCTAGTCTCACCTAACCTCAGTGGAAAAAGCCTGCTTGCATTTACCCTATCTGTACCCCTCATAATTTTGTATACTGCTATCAAATCTCTCCTCATTCACCTGCTCTCTTGAGAATGAACTATCAACCCATTGAACCTTTCCCTTTAACTCAGATACTTGTAAATTTTCCGCTTCTCTTACAATGTTATTGATATCTTTCCTCTAAGTAAGTGGCTGGAATTTTACACAATACTTCAAATTTGGCCTCACCAATGTCTTATACAACATCAGCCTAACATCCCAACTCCTGTACTCAATGCCTTGATTTAGGAAGGCTGATGTGCCAAAAGCTCTCTTTGTAGCCCTATCTGTCTACACTTTCAAGGAATTATGGATCTATGTTCCCAGATCCCTTTGTTCTTCTGCACTCTTCAGTGCCCAACCATTCATTGTGTAAATTCTACCCTGATTGGCTCTTTTCACGTGCAACACCTCACACTGGTCTGCAGAAAATTCCATCTGCTATTTTTCAGCCCTTTTTTCCAGCTGGTCCAGATCATGCTGCAGGCTTTGAAAACCGTTCTTGCTATCCACTACATCCTCAATCTTAGCGTCATCCCCAAATTTGCTGCTCTGGTCAACCACATAATCATCCAGATAGTTGATATAGTTGACAAATGACAACAGACCCAGCACCAATCCCTCTGGCACTCCACTAGTCACAGCCTGCAGTCAGAGAGACAACCATCTACTACCACGCTATGGCTTCTCCTGCTAAGTTAATCTGGAATCTAATTTACCACTACATCCTGAAGTGACATGTTAGCCTTCATTGTGAGAGGAATGATAGAAGGAGGGAGGAAATTTCGTATTTGCATATTGCCTTGGTGAAACTACATATGGAATAGTTTTGATCTCCTTACCTAAAAGAAGGGGGCAACTGCCATAAGGGGAGGGCAGTGAAGGTTCACATGACTGGGTCCAGGGATGACAGTTTTGCAGATGAGCAGAGGTTACACGGATTGCACTCATTATAATTTTAGAAGGATCGAGTAGATATGTATGGTGTTTACAAGAATATGGGGAGAAATCTCATAGAAACTTACAAAACTTTTCACTTCCTCACCTATTCCATTCACATACTCAACCCAATGGGTCCCCTATCTCCTTCCCCATTGTTCCTATCTAGAACCCATTCTTCCATTTCCACCTCCCAGCCTCAGTAACTCTTCCAACACCCACCTTACTCCGTCTGTCGACCTAGCTTTCCTCACAGGGATCCACCTGTCCCTTGCCTTACCCCATTCCTCCTCACCTTTTTACAGTGATTACCTCCCCTTTACAGTCACGATCCTGACCCAAAGCATCAGCTATCCCTTTGCCTCCACAGATGCTGCCTGACTGGCTGGGTTCCTCTAGTAGCTTGTTTCAGAGTCATACAGAAATGGAGCTATTTAGCACAGAAACAGGCCCTTCGGTCCAACTCACCCAAACTGACCGAGTTTCCTACCTGAGCCTCATGATCCCTCAATGGGAGAATGATTAATGACCCAGGTTCCAGTGCTTGTACCTCTGGATGTTGCCTTGACGTCTTGTGCTTGTACCTCTGAAGAAACAGGAAGCCCATTATAAGTCTGTGATCAAGGGTAGAAGCCCATTTGAGTTGGTTTTCCCAACTTATCCCTTGCCAACCTCACCATATATCCTTTCCAACCTGGCACTGATGCCAACAAGGGCAATCAGTTTGTCACTTTTCATCAAGGTAGGGGTGGGTCAGGGGTTTCCAATCTTCTTTATGCCATAGATCAACACCATTAAGCAAGGAGTCTGTGGACCTCAGACTGGGAACCCCTGGAGTTCTCCTTGGCGTCCACTGAAGCTGGCAGTGTTCTAACATTTTCTGGCATTTTCTGCATTGGAGGTGCAATACAAAGGCAAGTTATCATTGCATCTGGAAATCTGAAATCCCTCACCATAACTATCTGATGACTGAAGGAGTTTTAAATATTTGGAAATGGTTCATAAATTAAAAGCATTCTTTGAAAAAAGATCACTCAAACTGTAAGTAAATGAATGGATTTATTACAGGATGCCCACACAAGAGAAAGTAAGAGTCACACACTGCTAGAACTACTCAGAGTTAATCCAAGGTCACTGGAGACGTAAGTCAGCTGACTCAATGTAAGAATGTATAGTAGGTTCTATTTAGAACACAAAAAAATAGAAGGGAACAGCACAGGAATGCAGAATGTGGTGCCCCTAAATAAAAAACATTGTCCTGCTCCTTGCATCATTTATGCTGTTTGAACTCTTAACTGAGAATAAATTGAAATAACTGGCCTACATGTTTAATGTAGTGAAAAAAACGGACAAAAAAAATTGAGCTCCTTGCATAATCTTGGAACGTTCAAAAGTGCTTTGCAACCAGCAGAGTGTTTCATTGAAGTTTAGATTGTGTTGTAATCGAGGAAATGCAGCAGCCAATTGGATGAGAACAAGATCCCAATGTGGCCTAGCAGCAAGCTCATGACGTTTGTGAAATAAATACTGGCTTGGATATAAACATTCAATATAAATTTATTAAGACATAAAATCCATCGAGTCTATCCCAGCTCCCTGAAGTAGACCATATATTCTCTTTTCCACACTCTGCATAAAGCCCTGTAAATTATTTTCGGTTTTGTTTATTCAGTTTCTGAAATGTAAGCGTTGCTGGAAAAGCCAGCACTTTTGTCTCTACTGATTGTAAATGAAGTGGTGGTGAACTGCCTCCTTGAACCATTGGCTCCCTGTGATGCATTAACTCAGACAATGCACAAGAACAGAGAGAAATAAAGCACCTGGCCCCTCCAGCCTGTCCCACCACTCAGTATCACCATGGCTGATCTGCTTCACTCTAAACCTCAACTCCTCCTCTTTGTCTGACCACCATGGTCTTCAATTCCCCCCCCCCAACCTTTTAAAAATACATCCATCTTTACTTTAAATGCTTCTAATGAGCTAAGACCCTGCGGTAAAAAAATTCCAGTAAATGCAATCCTCAACCCTATAACTTCATGGACCATCTAATAATATTGGCAGTTCCAAATAGAGATCATCTTGGTAGGGTTGTTCGCCGAGCCTGGGGAGTGGGTCGTAAACATGATGCCACCAGTCGAGGTGACATCATCAGTGCGTATTTGAGTGTTGTTTCTTCCGAGTGCTCATGTAATCCTAACAACTTTCTGCAGCGGCACAGTTGAGAGCACCCTGACTGGCTGCATCACTGCCTGGTATGGGAGCTGTACCTCCCTGAATCTCAGGGCTCTAACCACAGCAAAGCGCAGTAACAGTCTGCGCAGCACAAAGTGACACAAAACATGGAGGAAGTAATTACTCAGAGCAGCTACTCTAAGTCATTTTATTTCAAAGCCACACAAAAGTACTGAAAACACCCCACAGGTTTAAGGAGAGGGAGTCAGAGTTAATGTTGCAGATGGTAATCTGGCATCTAATAAAACATTAACCAGAAATATTAATATTGTACCTCACTTCACAGAAGCTACATCACTTTTATATTAGATTTCCATCACTTGCAGTAGACTGGTGTGCGTTCTAAATTTCACATGCAGCAGTCTTTGAAAGCTTACGTTGTGAAGACAGCAGATTGTCACAGAATATGAACAGAAATTTATTTCTTGACACAGAACACGCGAAGGGTGACAAAGGCAATGGCACAGAATGGGCAACAAACGTCACGACTGCATTGACCCTCAATTTAAGGTGTATCAAAATATTCAGACTAAAAGCCTTTGGTAAAGCAATGAACAGAAGTTTATGAATGCGTATATTGCCAGCATCAATCCAAAATGTGCCATTAGTGATGGATAGAAACAACAGTTAGAAAATCCTCCGGCTTAGATGTTGGATAAGAGCTTTGCAATTTGTTGGACTGGAGCCCAGGAAAAGGAAATTGCCACTTTATGCAGCATTTACAAAATTTGCCATGAATGATAATTTATCAAAAGATATAGAATCTTGGCATTTGTTTCCATTTTCATCAGGAATGTGGATGCCAAATGCCAAGACAAATGTAAGTGGTATCAGAAGTGAAAGAAGATAGAATGCCCTGCGTGTGTGTTCTAAACCACAATATTGTTGAATAATGTTAGAAAATGCCCAAACAAGTCAAAATGGTTTGTGACTTTAATGCTTTTACCAACAAGATAATCTATCTGTAAAAACATTTATATAACAAGTAATGTGTAGGTTTATGAAAGAAAATAAAAACAGTATTATCATTATAACTTGGAGATATATGGACTTCATCACTGCTGGATCTAAAGAACAGTATCTTTGTAGACAGGTTTGCTAGAGCTGCAGGGGAGGGTTTAAACTGACTTGGTGGGGGATGGGAACCAGAGTGATAGAGCTGCTGGTTTACAAGCAGAGACAGTGTGTAGTGAGACTGTGAGGAAAGACAGGCAAATGATAGGGCAAAATTACAGTCAAAGGGATGAGCTGAAAGGTAAAGAAGTGATGAATACAGGACTGAAGGTGTTACATTTCATTGCACACAGTATGCAGAATAAGGCAGATGAATTTGTAGCACAATTACGGATTGCCGTGTATGATTTTATGGGATCACTGAGCTATGGCTGAAGGAAGATCATAGCTGGAAGCTTAATGTCCAAGGATACAGATTGTATTGAATGGACAGGCAGGTAGGCAGAGGGGTTGGCGTAGCTCTGTTGGTAAATAATGAAATCAAATCCTTAAAAAAAAGGTAATATAGGATCGGAAGGTGTAGAATCCTTGTGGGTAGAGTTAAGAAACTGCAAGGGGTAAAAAGACCTTGATGAGAGTTCCATACAGGCTTCTGATAGTAGCCGGGATGTGGGGTACAAATTACAATGAAGATGGAAAATTCAGGTCAAAAAAGCAATATTACAATAGTCATGGGGATTTCAATGTGCAGGTAGATCGGGAGAATCAGGTTGATGTTGAATCCCAAGAGACGGAATTTGTAGAATGCCTGCAAGATAGTTTTTAGGAGCAGTTTGTGGTTGAGGCCACCAGGGGATTGATGGTTCTGTTGTGTAATGAAATGGATTCAACTGGGGAGCTTAAAGTAAAGGAACCCTAAGGAGACAGTGATCATAAGATGGTAGAATTCACCCTGCAGTTTGAGAGGGAACAGGCAAAGTCAGATGTAACAGTATTGCTGTGGAGTAAGAGGAATTACAGAGGCATCAGAGAGGAGCTGGCCAAAGTTGATTGGAAGGGAATGTTAGCAGGGATGATGGTAGAGCAGCAATGGCTGGAGTTCATGGGAGAAACTCGGATGGTGTAGAGTAGCCACATCCCGAAAAAGTAGTATTCTAAAGGCAGGATGATGTAACTGTACCCGACAAGGGAAGTCAAAGCCAACATAAAAACAAAAGGGCATGTAATAGAGCAAAACTTAATGGGAAGTTAGAGGATTGGGAAACTTTTAAACACCAACAAAAGGCAAGTGAAAAGCCATAAAGGGGGAAAAGATGAAATATTAAGATAAGCTAATCAATAATATCAAAGACGATACCAAAAGATTTTTCAGTTATATAAAGAATAAAAGAGAGGCAAGGGTAGATATTGGACTGCTGGAACATGACCCTGGAGAAGTGATAATGGGGGACAAGGAAACAGAAAAAAGGATCTAGTGCTTTCCAGTGAAGATGATGAAAAGACTCTTCTCGGGCTTCCAGCCGGGTACAGGTATCAATTATAACCGACGTTTCAATGACAAACTCTGCCATCTTCATTATGGAAATAGCAGATGAACTAAATAAGGATTTTGTTTCAGTCTTCATTGTGGAAGGCATTAACAGTATGCTGGAAGGTGGAGAGCGACAGGGAACAGAAGAGAGTGCGGTTTCTATTACTAGGGAGAAGGTGTTCGGGAAACTGAAAGGTCTTAAGGTAGATAAGTCATTTGATCCAGATGGACTAGACCCAGGTTCTGAAAGAGGTAGCTGAAGTGATTGGAGGAATTAGTAATGATCTTTCAAGAAACAATAGATACTGGCATAATTCTGGAGGTCTAAACAATTGTAAATGTCGCTCCACTCTTCAAGAAAGGAGGAAGGAAGATGAAAGGAAATTATAGGCCAGTTAGCCTGACCTCAGTGGTTGGGAAGACGTTGCAGTCGAATGTTAAGGATGTGGTTCAGGGGTACCTGAAGGCACATGATAAACTAGGCCAAAATCAGCATGGTTTCCTCAAGGGAAAATCTTGCTGCCAAATCTATTGGGATTCTTTGAAGAAATAGCAGGCAGGATAAACAAAGGAGAATCAGTGGATGATGTGTACTTGGATTTTCAGAATGCCTTTGACAAGGTGACGGACATGAGGCTGCTTAAAAATATCAGGAAAGATACTAGCATAGATGAAGGGTTGGCTGATTGGCAGGAGACAAAAAGTGGGAATAAAGAGAGCCGTCTCTGACGGTACCTCAGATTTTACTAGCTGAAGAAAAATAAAAATTCAAAAATATGTACTAATAATAAACAAACAAACAAATAAATAAATATACTGAGAATAGGAGTTGTAGTGTCCTTGAGAGCGAGTCCATGGGTTGTGTCGCCAGTTCAGAGATGAGGTAAGTGAAGTTATTCACGCTGGTTCAAGAGCCTGATGGTTGAAGGGTGATGACTATTCCTGAACCTGGTGGTGTGGGAACTAAGGCTCCTGTACTTCCTTCACAGTGGTGGCAGGGAGAAGGGAGCATGGCCTGGATGGTGGGGGTTCTTGATGATGGGTGCTACTTTGTTGTGGCAGCACTCCTTGTAGATGTTCCCGGTGGTGGGGAGGACTTTTCCCGTGATGGACCTAGCTGTGCCAACCATTTTTTGTAGGTTTTTCCATTCCTGGGAATTGTTGTTTCTATACCAGGATGTGACACAAGCAGTCAGGATACTCTATAGAAGTTTGTTAAAGTTTTAGATGACATGTCAAATCTGTGTAAACCTCTAAGAAAGTCTTGCCTTCTTAGTGATGGCACTTCTGTACTGGTCCCAGGACCTATCTTCTGCTACGATAACAAGGAATTTAACATAACTGACGCTAGTGTTGTACTAGTAGTATCATTGAATAGTGCCAATGCAGCCCCATAGTGTAGAATGAACCATTATATTTATGTTGTCCAGTTAATTATGCCTTATTAACAAAGCTTAAATTAAACTACACAAACAAATTTTTTACTATACTATTTATGTTCAATTATTTACACATGCTGACATTTGTTTAGTTGAAGCATTACATTTGCGAGCCACCATGATTGCTGACAATCAAAGAAAACTGTAGATGCTGGAAGTCAGAATTAAAGGCAGAACATGTTGGAAACACCCAGACTGTGGAAAGAGAAACAGGGCTGCAAAATGTCACCAAAACTGACTTCTGATATGTTGGAACATGATAAATTTCAACAAAGCTTTTCTGAACCACACACCTAGAAAAATCTAGGGATGCAACTGCACACTGAAGAAATGATATTTGGTTCAGAGAGTGTTGGCAGTACTATACCTGACCAGAGCACAACAGCCAGAGAGTGGACTGGCTATAGCTTGGCTCACAGATTTCTCCTTACTGCCTGGTTTGCTTAAGATAATAACAAAGCATTTCCAAAAAGAACAAGAATGGGTTTGAATAAGTCTTTAAAGTTGCTGTCAAGTGTATCACTTCAAGACATTTCTGAGAATTGAGTTAATTCATTAGATGTTGATAATATTTTATTACAAACTAATTGAACAGCCAATCCATCCAATGGAAATGATTTGTCCTGACAGACTGGTATCTGCATGGACAAGAAGCTTCTACTGGATGGCAGGGTGTCTCCACATTAAACAAAACTTAAGGACAGTACTAAGTGAGAGTTAAGCAACTCCATTTTTCCTCAGTTGGGAACTCCTACACTGAGCATTGATTCTTTGAGTATCTTCCTGAGTGTACTAGAAAGCTTTCTGACTGAAACATTCTCATGTCACTCAAAATGCAGTTATTTTGCTGTAGTGTGTCAGTATCCACATGATCCCCGGATTAGATCTGATCATCTTAAAAAATAGACTTCCTGGATTTAATTACCTTAGTTGACCCGAATTCATTCATTCTTTTGCCCCTCCAAGACTAGTCTGGAGTGGCAAGTGTCTGTGCTGTCACGTATCACAGCTTTGAAGGCCAGGCTGGATGGAATTGTTGGTATCTTCTGTAGTGTTATGAAGCTTTCCTTATCAATGAGACCATAAGTTACAGGAGCAGAAATAGGCCATTTGGCCCATCGAGTCTGCTCCGCAAGATGTTAGCTTATTAAATTGTATGAACCTATGTCAAGTGACATGTCCATGCAAAGAAATAAAATATTGTCACAAGCTGTATGTACAAAAATCAAACTATTCTTTGGTTCCCCCTTTCCACTCATTAAGTGTGAACTGAATCACTGAGGCCACCTTTAACAATCCCAATAAATAAAATCAAAAGAATGGTTTCTTAATAAGACGGAAGATTCCAGCTGTTCCCTTGAGCCAAGCACGTGTACTGTAAAATATAAGGGGTGGCTGGAGTTTAGAAGTGGGAAAATAATATTATAGTTATGCAAGGCGTTAGTGAGCTTGCACTTAGACCACTGTGTAGAGTTTGCTCCCCCTTTTTAAGAAAGGGGATAATTGCATTCGAGGTAGTCCAGAATAAGCTCATTAGATAATTCCTGGAAAGATTGGCTTTCAAAGTTAGATCAATGTTCTTTTGGAATTGAGAAGAATGAGGGATAATCTTTTTGAAATCTACAAGATCCCAACTATGATGATCTAAGAAAAAATCATCTTTAGTACCTCTTACTTACGATTATATTATGCTTTGCAAGTTGGTGCTGGCATATTTAGCACAATGTCAATTCATCGCAGACTTTACTTCTTTGTATGGTCTACTGATGAGCAAGTTTCAATGTAAATTCTATCTATGCTGTTAAGTGATTCATTGTTTATCTTGATATCAAAAAGAGCAGAGGAGAAAGATTGAGGTGCTGTAGTTATTTACCCCATTATCTTACCCTGTGAATATTGACAGGGTATTTAATTCTAAAATAAAAACAGAAAATGCTAGAGATACTTGGCAGGTCAGGCAACATCAGAGAAAAAAGTGAACAAATATCAATGATCTTTCATCTATTCAGGAATAATGAGGAAAAAATGTGTTTTAATTTGCAGAGAGCAGTAGGGAAGAAAATGTCTGTGAAAAGGTGCAGACCAAGTAAATTCTCATGGTAGAATCATCCAAGAGAAGGTGATGAATTCTCATTAGTTCAATCTGATCTGTATGAAGTGTAAATAGTGGGAGGTGATATTACAAGCATAGAATTAATGGAGAATATCAGCATATAACTAAATATTATTACCATCACAATCACAAAAGTAACAGTAACACGCAAACTGATGAGGTTCAAGGTTTATAAGTTCCCAGGCTGGCCTCAATAGTTTACAGCCTAGGACTCTAAAAGAAGTGGATACGTGAAAGTTGATACTGTATATAGAAAACATAGAAAACATACAGTACAATACAGGCCCTTCAGCCCACAAAGCTGTGCCGAACATATCCCTACCTTAGAACTACCTAGGCTTTACCCATAGCCCTCTATTTTTCTAAGCTCCATGTTGCCATCCTGGAGTCTATTAAAAGACCCTACCGTTTCCATCTCCACCACCGCCACTGGCAGCCCATTCCATGCACTCACCACTCTCTGCATATAAAAAACTTACCCCTGACATCTCCTCTGTACCTACTTCCAAGCACCTTAAAACTATGCCCTCTTGTGCTAGCCATTTCAGTCCTGGGGAAAAGCCTCTGACTATCCACATGATCAATGCCTCTCATTATCTTGTACCTCTATCAGGTCACCTCTCGCACTCCATTGCTCCAAGGAGAAAAGGCCGAGTTCACTCAACCTATTCTCATAAGGCATGCTCTCCAATCCAGGCAACATCCTTGTAAATCTCCTCTGCACCCTTTCTATGGTTTCCACATCCTTCCTGTAGTGAGGCACAAATTGAGCACAGTGCTCCAAGTGGGGTCTGACCAGGGTCATATATAGCTGCAACATTACCTCTCTGCTCTTAAACTCAATCCCACGACTGATGAAGGCCAATGCACCATATGCCTTCTTAACCACAGAGTCAACCTTCATAGCAGCTTTCAGTGTCCTATGGACTTGGACCCCAAGATCCCTCTGATCTCTCCACACTGCCAAGAGTCTTGCCATTAATGCTATATTCTGCCATCATATTTGACCTACCAAAATGAACCACCTCACACTTATCTGGGTTGAACTCCATCTGCCACTTCTCAGCCCAGTTTTTCATCCTATCAATATCCCGTTGTAACCTCTAAAAGCCCTCCACACTATCCACAACACCCCCAACTTTTGTGTCATCAGCAAATTTACTAACCCATCCCTCCACTTCCTCATCCAGGTCATTTATAAAAATCACAAAGAGCAAGAGTCCCAGAACAGATCAGATATTAGTTATAATCTAGCAGAAAATCCTCAGATACCTGAGAAGTGCTAGAAGATCAGAAGAAGAAGATAATTCTGGTCACCAAAGTAACATCTATAGTTAGAAATTATTAAGGAAATAATGTCAACAACTATGGAAATTCACAATCTTATCGAACAAGATCAGCATGGCTTCATGAAGGGGAAATAGTTTCTGAAGAATTTATTAGTGTTTTTGTTCAGGATTCATAGAGTTTTTCACCAAGGAATTAAGCCCTTTGGCCCAACTTTCTTTGTCAACCTTAAGATGGCCTACAGGTAGCAGGATTTGGTATTGGTGACTGAGTCAGACTGCTCTTTGTTGCCTCTAATTACTGTACTTTAAAGATGTCCAGCTTTTTTTTTGATTAACCTGTGCATCAATTTTAAAAAGGCAACACTGAAATTCAAACGTAAGAGGATAAAAAGTGTATGTTTGGGTTATCTGGCCAGCGGAGTCTTCTTCATCACTCATTAACATCATGGCTGATCTGACCAGATCAGGTCAGTGTTTTATCTAAGCAAGTATCACTTGATATTCACACTGGGAAACTGTTGTGACTCACCGTACCTCTGCCGCATCTCCCACAAGATCAGCTTAATAAACAATATCTGTAACAGAATCATTGGCTGTTTGCTCATTTACACGGATGCTGCCTGTCTTGCTGTATTCTCCCGGCATCTTGTGGGTGTTGTTTTGATTTCCAGCATCTGCAATCTTTCTTGTGTTTATCTATAACAGCTGTTTTTTTGAGTTTATGTAATACACAGATGAAGTACTGGAATTACAAATCTGTTTGTGATGATGCTGGAGATAATGTGAGGCACTGGGTTCAAAGGAACACCAAAGAAGCACATTGGTTTACCATTTAATACTGTGAACAGTACTTCATAGTGGCATAATGGTTATTTGGGTCTGTGCTGCTCCTTTTCAGGCAATCTATTTAATTATGTGACCCATAATTCGAGGCAGATCTGCAAGTTATTCTCTCTCAAATGCTTGACCAGTTCCCTTTGGTCCCCTCACCGCCCTTAAAGGCTATGAATTCCTCATGGTAACTGCCCTTTGCTCAAAAGGTTTTTCCTGCATTCCCCATAAAATCCTTGCCTTTCACTTTAGATCTTGGCCCTTGAATCATATGAAATTTTTTATATATTGATTCATCTTCTAGAATGCGGGTACCATTGGTAAGGCCACCATTTATTACTCATCCCCTGCTGCACTACATTCCTTCTTATGAAGGTGTTCCCACAATGCTATTGAGGAGAGAGTTTCGGGATTGAGTTTCAGTGTTACTTAATTCTAGTACTTTTCCCAATTCAGGATGGAGTGTGACTTGAAGGGGAACCTGCCAATGTAAGTGTCCCATGTCCCTGAAGCCCTTATCCTTCTCGGTGATAGAGATTATTGGAATGGGAAGTCCTGGTCAAGTAACCTAGGAAAACAAAAGTGCATGTGGAACAGTCTTTTATACTTACCCTTTAATCTCTTCAAAATCTCGGAAATTTCTATCAGCTCTCCTCTCACTATTGTTTACCAATAAACCAAACCTGTATCAGACCAATGGATGGTTTGCCAACCAGAATAGATCATTTTGCAGTCACAGTAAGTTCAGAGCCTGAAACCATTCTGAGTTTTGTTCTAATACAGGTACCAACTGGTGAGTTATATAGGATAGAAGTGTTGTTATTCATAACTACCTGCAGTCATCCCATTTGCCTGCATTAGTTTCAAACCCCTCTATGCCTTGTTCATTTAAGTACCTGTCAAAGTGCTTTTTAAAGCAATTTGCTTCCACCTGACATTTTATAGCAAATACCAGTAGCTGTGTATGCATTGGCCTCCCTGAAGTGTTGTAACATCAACTAGACAGTCAGCCAATTCCATTCAAAACTGACGTGAGAGTCAGGGTACAGCAGCATGTCTCCTTGGTTTTATTGCAGACTCAATGGCATCGGGACTGAAAATGTAAACAAGCAAAATACAGTGCAATTACCACATTGTTCCATGTGCACAAGTAAATATACACAGATAAGTAAGAACTTAGCTAAGTTTCCTGCATGTAATTGTTATGTGTAAACCATTTGCATCTAGGTTAGTGTCTAATAAACTCAAAAACAACATACTAATTCAGCAAAATCTTCTTGATACATTTAAATTAACTAAACAATATAACATCAACTTACAAGCAATGCTTCTGATGGCTTTAGATAGTAACGTCTTTTACTCCTAACATAAACCTCTGGTCTACTGCCAGCCAATGTGCTTTTCTACTGACTTCCTGGAAGTGACCAAATACAGATCTGCAACTTCTCATTAAAACAAAAGCGTAACGTGCTTAACATAAATCAATTGCCTGAAAAGCAAAACAATGTGAAAAATTACCCCTGCAGATCACATTTAAAACCTCCTCCCTGTCACCTTAAATATATGCCTTCAAGTTTTAGGCTCTGACTATCTATCTTATCTAGTCCTCTAATGTTTTTATATACTTATATGACTAGTGATGACATTGTTCCTTTACATTTGGCTATTATTTTTCAATTTATCTCTGAATTCTTTTGTTTCAAAAGATTGATTTTTTCGTATCGGTGAAGATTATTTACACTCTGGGACACAGTTTCTCCTTGGTTGCTCTCACGATTGGATCAGCAATCCTTTGCTTCTGTAGGTGAGAAACGTTTATTCAGACTCACAATAATTGCTTTCACGGTCAATGGGGGGAGGTGTGAGGAAGTGGGGTGAGTGAATGGGGATGGACATCTTCAACAGAAGTACCTTTCTTGAGTTTGATGTGTCAAGTGGCCTTACCTTATAAGAAAGCTTCCTTATACTCAACAAATTCATTTCCTCTTTGTTGTGGAACCCCTCCTTGCAACACAGATGTTTCATGTGTACTGTTTTGATCAGTTAACACATGGTTTTAATAATCAAGTGAAACACCTCGACCTAATGTTCAGCGGTTCTAGAGGTAGATACATTAGGGGCATTTAAGAAACTATTGGATAGCCACATGAATGACAGGAAAATGGCGGGTTACGCAGGATGGAAAGGTTAGATTTATTTTAGAGTAGGTTAACAGGCCAGCACACCGAAGGGGCTATACTGTGCTGTAATGTTCTCTGTGTTCTATGCATCTATAAATTATCCAAAGAAATATACATTGGGATAAAAGTGATTGGCCACTTCTTTCAACGAATAGGGAGTAGGAGTGGGTGTGAGCACTTAATTGATTCAATCATTATCCTAATGGGAGAGAAAGGTCATTTCATTGGGAGACAATATGCAGTAATGCTGTAACAGCTACTGCTGGACTCTGAAAATAGCCAAGGTTACTATGTCCCATATTTCAAAAGGTGAATGTTGAACCTGCTGCCAAACAAGAAATTTATAGCTATGAATGTGAATTTATGCTATGAACTGGAAAGGAAGAAATAAAATAATAAAAGTAAGGATTAGAACAAATTTTCTCTAGTATGCCAATTTCCACCAAGCCCTGTTAGCAACTAGAGGTGTAAATAAAGTTAGATCCTACAGGAAACTATTACTGTTCACTGCCTACAGTGGGACTTCAATATACAGTATTGTGCTAAAGTCTTAGAGACACACACACACACACACACACACACACACACACACACACACACACACACACACACACACACACACACACACACACACACACACACACACACACACACACACACACACACACCACCACCCCCCCCCCCCCCCAAGGTTCTTAAGATTTTTGCACAATGCTGTAATTCCTGGAAAAATTATCGTGAACTTCCTCTGGACCCTCTCCAATGCCAGTACATTCTTTCTTAGATAAGGGGCCCAAAACAACTCACAATACTCCAAGTGCAGTCTGACCAATGCATTATAAAGCCTCAGCATCACATCCTTGCTCTTTCCTTCTAGTACACTGGAAATGAATGCTAACATTTTATTTGTCTTCCTTACCACTGACTCAACCTGCAAGTTAATCTTCAGGGAATTCTGCACAAAGACTTCCAAGTCCCATGGCACCTCTAATTTTTGAATTTTCTTCTTATTTAGAAAATAGTCTACACCTTTATTCCTTCTACCAAAGTGCATGACCATACACTTCTCTACTATATATTCCATCTGCCAATTCCTTGCCCATTCTCTCAATCTGTCTAAGTCATTCTGCGTTCTCCCTTCTTCCTCAAAACTACCTTCCCCTCCTCCTAACTTCATATCATCCGCAAACCTGGCCACAAAGTCATCAATTCCGTCATTCAAATCATTGACATATAACATGAAAAGAAGCAATCCCAATATCAACCCCTGTGGAACATCACTAGTTTCTGTCAGAATAGACCCTCTTTATTCCTGCTCTTTGCCTCCTGCTAGTCAACCAATCTTCTATCTATGCTAGTATCTTTCCAGGAATTCCATGGGTTCTTCTTTTGCTAAGCAGAATTCCAACAGATTTGTCAAGCAAGATTTCCCCCGATGGAAACATGCTGATTTTGTTATCGTGTACCTCCTAGTTCCCTGAAACCCCCTACTTCCTCAATAATGGATTATAACATCTTCTCAACCACTGCATTCAGGCTAACTGGCCTGTAACTTCCTTTCTTCTGCCTCCTTCCCTTCTTAAAGAGTGGAGATACATTTGTAATTTTTCTTTTCCTCTGGCACCATTCCAGAATCTTGTGGCTCATGAAAAATCATTGCCAATGCCTTCACAATCTCTTCAACTAGCTCTTTCAGAACCCGATGGTGTAGTCCGTCTGGTGGACTTAACTATCGTCAGATCTTTCAGCTTCCCAAGCAACTTCTCCTTGATAATAGTAGTTATACTCACTTCTGCCCCCAACACTCTAGAATTTCCGGAATACCATAATGAAGATTGATGAAAAATACTTACAAAGTTCATCCACCACTTGTTTGTCCCAGTATCATTTTCCAGTGGTCCAATATCTACTCTTTCCCCTTTTTTATATCTTTACACATCTGAAAAGACTTTTCATATCCTCTTTGATATACTTAGCTTCATAGCTTATGTTTCCTCTCCTTTTTTTTTAGTTGCCTTCTGCTGGTTTTTGAAAGCTTCCCGACCCTCTAACTTTCCACTAATTTTTGCCCTCTCTTTTGCTTTTGTGCTGCTTTTGACTTAACTTGGCACCCACGGTTACCTCATCTTTCCTTTAGAGTACTTCATTTATGGAATGGATTTATCCTGCACCTTCCGAATTGGCCCCAGAAATTCCAGCCATTGCTGTCCTGCCGTCATCCCTGCTAGAGTCCCCTTCCAATGAGCTCTGACCGGTTCCTCTCTCGTACCCCTGTAATTTCTTTTACTCCAATATTAGACTGATATATCTGATCTGAAGTTTGCTGATGATACTAAATTGAATGGAAAAGCAAATTGTGCAGAGGATATGGAGAGTCTGCAGAGAGATATAGGTAGCTCAAGTGGGTGGGCAAGAGTCTGGCAGATGGAGTGCAATGTCAGTAAATGTGAGGTCATCCACTTTGGAAGGAAAAATGAGAGTGCAGATTATTATTTAAATGGTAAAAAATTACAGTATGCTGTTTTGCAGAGGGACTTGGGAGTGCTTGTACATGAATCACAAAAGGTTGGTTTGCAGGTGCAGCAGGCTATCAAGAAGACAAATGGAATGTTGGCCTTCATTGCTAGAAGGATTGAACTTAAGAGCAAGGAAATTATGCAATAGCTCTATAGGGTACTGGTGAGGCCATATCTGGAGTACTGCATGCAGTTCTGGTCTCCTTAATGAGGAAGGATATTCTGGCTTTGTAGGCAGTGCAGAGGAGGTTCAGCAGGTTGATTCCAGAGATGAGGAGGTTTGACTTTGAGGAGAGATTGAGTCATTTGGAACTGTACTGGCTGGAATTCAGAAGGTTGAGAGGAGGTTTTATAGAAACATATAAAATTATGAAAAGGGATAGATAAGACAGAGGCAGAAATGTTGTTTCCACTGGTAGGTGAGACTAGAAGTAGGGGACAGAGCCTCAAGAGTTAGGGAGGTAGGTTTAGGATGGAGATGAGGAGGAACTGCTTTTCCCAAGGAATGGTGAATTTGTGGAATTCTCTGCCCAATGAAGCAGTGGAGGCTACCTCAGTATGACAAGGTTGGATAAATTTTTGCATAGTAGGGGAATTAGGGTTATGGGGAAAAGGCAAGTAGGTGGAGATGAATCCATGGCCAGATCAGCCATGATCTTGTTGAATGGTGGAGCAGACTCAATGGGCCAGATGGCCTACTCCTGCTTTTATTTCTTATGTTCTTATCATCCAGTTGAAGGAAATATGGAGAGTTTAGCGTCTTGAGGTAGCAAAAATTATTTTATGCGTCTTAATCATCTGGTCATTAACTTTAGAACAGCTCTTTTGATGGCAATGTGTTTTATTTCAGAAATGGCCGTGAGCTGCTTTAACTTCCAACATCTAGAGCACATAATTTTATTTAGTCTAGATATCCAGACCGACTTCATCATCTGTTGAAAGAAAATCAGTCCTTTGATCAAAAAGTCTCAATCCATGCCAGGCCTTCAGAGCGAAATCGCAGAGAATTTTTCTGAGTGGTGCATTCAGCAAGAAAATTTTTTAATTCCCAGAAATGAATTTTATAAAGTGAAAGAAATACCACAAAGCAGAGAAGCTTTGCAGATGCTGGAAATCCAAAGCAACACACACAAAATGCTGGAGGAACTCAGCAGGCCAAGCAGCATCTATGGGAAAAAGTTTCAGGCCAAAACCGTTCAGCAGGACTGGAGAAATAAAGATGTGGAGTAGATTTAAAAGGTGGGAGAGGGGGAGGGAGAAACACAAGGTGATAGGTGAAATTGACAGGGGAGGGGTGAAGTAAAGAGGTGAGAAGTTGATTGGTGAAAGAGATACATGGCTGGAGAAGGGGGAATATAGTAGGAGAGGACAGAAGGCCATGGGGGAAAAGAAAAAGGGGGAGGAGCACTGGAGGGAGGTGATGGGCAGTTAAGGAGATAAGGTGAGAGAGGGAAACAAGAATGGGGAGGGTTGTAATAGACAAAAGTTCGAAAAATCATCTCAACTTCTGTCTCCAATCACCAAACTAATTTTGGATCCAATTAGGCAGTTTGGCTTGGACCCCTTTTGCTTAACCATCAGGGCAGACCTACATGTTGTACCAAGTAGAATTTCTTATTAATATCAATGAAAATGTTTACCACCTTGCTTTCATCAACCTTCTTAGTTACTTGCTCGAAAAATCTCAGAGAAATAGTTGGAACAGGATTTCCAAATCCGACCTCCCATATGCTGAGTATTCCCGATTAGCCCCTACTTTTCCAAATGAACATATGTTCTATCCCTTAGTATTTTCTCCAGTAAGTTCCCTATCTTGATGAAATGCTCAGTAGCCCAAGTTATCTGGCTTATCAGAATCAAAGTCAGGTTTAGTATCACTGGCATATGTTGTGAAATTTGTTAACTTTGTGGTATGTATTATGTACAAAGCAATACATAATTTTTTTTAAATCTGTGAATTACGGGGGGGAGGGTGTGTGTGTGTGTGTGTGTGTGTGTGTGTGTGTGTGTGTGTGTGTGTGTGTGTGTGTGTGTGTGTGTGTGTGTCTGTGTGTGTGTGTGTGTGTGTGTGTGTGTGTGTGTGTGTGTGTGTGTGTGTGTAATAAAATAGTTAAATAAATAGGTCAAAAATAGAGATAAAATAGTCATGAGGTAGTGTTCATGTGTTCAATATCCATTCGGAAAATCTGATGGCAGAGGGGAAGAAGCTGTTCCTGATTCATTGACTGTGTGCCTTTAGGCTTCTGTACCTCCTTCCTGATGGTCGCAATGAGAACAAGGCAGGACCTGTGTGATGGGTGCCCTTAATGATGGATGCCGTCTTTTTGAGGCATCGCTCCTTGAAGATGTCCTGGTTACTATGGAGGCTAGTACCCAAGATGGAGCTGACCAAGTTTACAACTTTCTGCAGCTTTTTTCAATCCTGTCCAGTAGCACACCCACCGACTACCCCCCCCCCCCCCCCACCCACCATATCAGACAGTGATGCAGCCGGTTAGAATGCTCTCCACGGTACATCTGTAGACATTTTCAAATGTTTTTGGAGATGTACCAAATCTTCTCAAACTCCTAATAAAATATAGCTGCTGTTGTGCCTTCTTTGTAGCTGCATCGATATGTTCAGTCCAGGTTAGATCCTCAGAGATATTGACACTCAGGAACTTAAAATTGCTCTCTCTTTCCACTTCTGATCCCTCTATGAGGACGATGTACGATCCCTTATCTTACCTGTTCTGAAGTCCACAATCAATTCTTTGGTCTTACTGACATTGAGTACAAGGTTGTTGCTATGACACCCCTCAACTAGCTGATCTATCTCACTCCTGTATGCCCTCTCACCACCATCAGAAATTCTGCCAACAATGGTTGTATCAACAGCAAATTTATAGATAGCATTTGAGGTGTGCCTAGCCACACACTCAAGGATTTAGAGAGAGTAGAGCAGTGGGATATGTACATATCCCTGAGCTGTGTCAGTGAGGAAGAGCTATTACAGTCGGCCCTGCTTATCCGCGAATTCCGCATCCGCGAATTCAACCAACCACAAATCGCGAAAACCCGGAAGTGCTCTTCCAGCACTTGCTGTTCGAGCATGTACAGACCATTTTCTTGTCGTTATTCCCTAAACAATGCAGTATAACAACTATTTTACATAGCATTTACATTGTATTAGCTGTTATAAGTAATCTAGAGATGATTTAAAGTATATAGGAGGATGTACGTGGGTTATCGTGGATCGGGATTGAAAAAAATCTGAAGTTCTCTTACTGAGTAAGTCGGAACAGGTACATCCGGTATTATTTAGCATCAGTTAGTCAAATGTTTGCATTCGTATATTGTATATATTTTACCTTTCTATGCATATAAAACACTTAAGAACTATGTTTCAGCGCCGGGCTTGGGAAGTTCCCGAGTTCGATCTAGTGACAGATCGCTATGGAGTGCGCTCTCCACCGTGCCAGGTTGATGTGGAGGATCAAAAACCCAAATCCCCAAAACCCAATAATTAAACCACTGCGTTGCTTATTAATAATTGTAGCTTTCATCGGGGCAGGGCCTTTCACATGCTCCATTAAAATTGTTCCGATCGTTGACCGACTGTAGCCTAACACTTTTCCAATGACCGATGGCGTTTCCCCTCTTTCTGATCGCTTTATTATTTCCCCTTATTTTCAATCGCGATCGTGATTATTTTCATGAACAGGAACACTGCAGATTCAGAGCTATGCTGGGTCCTAATGCCCACCGCTCTGACCGTGTTAAATAAAGTCCAGGGTTCCGCTGGGTCCTAAAGACCACCACACTGATTCAGGTTAAATAAGGGACTTGAGCATCTGCGATTTTTGATATCCGTGGGTGGTCTCAGAACCAATCCCCCGCGGATAAGGAAGGCCGACTGTATTTCCGATCCACACAGATTGTGGTCTACCAGTTAGGAAGTTGAGGATCCTGTTGCAGAGGGAGCTAGAGAGGTCCAGGTTCTGGAGCGTTTTGATCAGAATCGAAGGAATAATTGTATTAAATACTGAGCCGTGTCCTGCTGCCCTTCTTATATAAAGGACATTCATTTTGGTACCTCATTACAAAACTCCTCATTAGCATCCCGGGTATCTCCCTCCTTGCCTCCCATAGTAACCCAGTGGTACTTACACTCAGGGGCTACTTTATTAGCTAATTCCTGTACCTAATAAAGTGGACTTTGAGTGTACGTTCTTGAAATTCTGCTGATGCAGCCCATCCACTTCAAGGTTCGACATGTTGTGCATTCAGAGATGCTATTTTGCACGTCACTGTTGTAATGCTTGGTCATTTGAGTTACTGTCACCTTCCTGTCAGCTTAAAGCAGTCTGGCCATTCTCATCTGACCTCTATCATTAACAAGGCATTTTCACCTACAGAACAGCTACTCACTGGTTGTTTTTTTAAATATATTTTTCACACCATTCTCTGTAAACTCTAGAGACTGTTGTGCATGAAAACCCCAGGAGATCAGCAGTTTCAGGGATACTCATTTCACGGTCAAAGTCACTTAGATCATATCTCTGCCCCATTCTCTTGTCTGGTCTGAACAACGACTGAGCCTTTTCAGCATGTCTGCGTGCTTTTGTGCATTGAGTTGCTGCCATGCGATTAGGTGTTTGCATTAACAAGCAGGTGTATTTAATAAACTGACCCCCGAGTGTATGTAAGTTTGTTGTACGGAGATATTGGCTCCCAGTTCTCCTGTTTAGAAAGATTCTTAAAGTATGCTTTAGTGTTTCTAATATGTTCTGGCACATCCTGAAGTCATGGAAGGTGCTACTCAAATGCAGGATCAATTTCCTTGTTCTTTTGAGATTGATTAAAAAATGACAATTTTGTTGCATCATTTGTAACCTATTTAATGTAAATTGGCTAAAGCCTCAGTTAAAATAAAATACAAATGAATGGCACATAAAGTGTTAAGTGTTAGCTCATTACTGTGGCAGTTAATAATTTTGGTCAATGATTTATGTAACATAATTCTCCCATTTAAACCTGATTTATAAGCAACACTACAGAGTACTAAAAAGCTACCAAAGCAGTTTTGCTGTTTGTTTCCCAAGTTAAAATAGTACTTGCTGAAGATAATCAAAATTATGGCCGTTGCTATTCATCATGTAACATCAAATGTTGTAGATCTGTATTAATAGAGTCTTCTTAGCACCACAAATCTCAGTGACAATTATTTTAATTTTGGCAGTAATAAACTTAAATGTAATTGCCATTGGAAAAACAAGGTAAAAGGAATACCCTTCAGCTAACCAATTTCTTTCTGCATTTTCTGCCCTTCAATACAGGAAACTTCATTGCACACGGAATTACATCCACCTGAATATGTTTTTATCATTCATTTTGCGGGCAGTGTTTGTTTTATTGAAGGACAGGATACTGTACTCGGAAGATGCTACTGATCAGTGTAATGAAATAATACTGGTGAGTCACAGCAAATCTTTGTTAACATTCTTTTAAGTATAATGGGTGAGAAACTCTCTATGATGTGGGAAACTCTCTCTATGGGGCAATGAGCTACCGTAGATTCCGGACTACAGAGCGCACCTGATTAAAAGCCGCTGGCTCTAATTTTAGAAATAAAATCAATTTTTTAATTGTAAAGGCCGCACCGGATTTTAGGCCGCACCGCTACTTTTAAATATACATACGTATCGGTAACACAAATTACGTTGCATATACTTTTTTACTGAACAGCACGAACAACATTCCAATATCTCCTAGCGACTGGTAAAAATATATATACTGCAGCCTACCAGGAAAAGTTATTGATCGCCTTTAACTTAAAAGCAGCGTTTTCGCTCGGGTCTGACGCGCTTGCGTAACGCGATCGGGTCTAATCGGGTCTGATGCGCTCGGGTCTGACGCGCTCGGGTCTGACGCGCTCGCGTAACGCGATCGGGTCTAATCGGGTCTGATGCGCTCGGGTCTGACGCGCTCGGGTCTGACGCGCTCGCGTAACGCGATCGGGTCTAATCGGGTCTGATGCGCTCGGGTCTGACGCGCTTGGGTCTGACGCGCTCGCGTAACGCGATCGGGTCTAATCGGGTCTGATGCGCTCGGGTCTGACGCGCTCGGGTCTTGCTTTTCTTCGAGTGTTTTCCATGTTGATGAGGGTGAGTACAAATGACTGATTTACAATAATTTAATTGTGAAAGTGCGCTTGATTTATCGTACAATTTCATTGGACCTCTGTGAACTACTCATCAATTTTATTGGTCTACTGTTACGAGGCAAAATGTTTACGAGGCGGCATGAAAAAAAACCATGTATTAGCCGCTCTGGATTAAAGGCCGCAGAGTTCAAAGCTGTTCAAAATGTGGGAAAAAAGTAGCGGCTTATAATCTGGAATCTACGGTAATTGGTAGAATTTTTCCATGAATCTTGATGCAAACCATGCTCATTAACTTCCCACATGCATGCTTCATGGAAGTGCACCAGAATTCTGCTGGTATATGATTGCCTACCTACAGAATTCTGGAAGGCCTAAATAGGATGGATGTGGAGAGGATGTTTCCAAGAGTGGCAGAGTCTTGGACCAGAGGACACAGCCTCAGAATAGAATGACATCCCTTTAGAATAGATAAGGAGGTATTTGTTTAGCCAGAGGGTGGTGAATCTGTGAAATTCATTGCCACAGATGACTATGAAGGCCAAATCATTGAGTATACTTAAAATGAAGGTTGATAGGTTCGTGATTAGTAAGGGCATCAAAGATTATGGGGAGAAACCAGGAGAGTGGGGTTGAGAGTGAAAATAAATCAGCTCTGATTGAATGGCAGAGCAGACTCGATGGGTCAAATGGTCTAATTCTGCTCCTATGTATTATGGTCTTTCGGACTTTCTCTATATGGAGCCTGCTGTTTGTGTGCACCAATGATGTCAAGCACCTTGGAAGACATGTTGATGCCTAAGGCCAACACTATATTTTTGCCTATGGCATGGGACTCAAATAGAGGATGAAGATCCTGATCCAGTCTTATTCAGACTGCACATCCCTTCCCAGTTAAGCAACAGCAATTGAGTCCATCACCATCTATAGGGGTCACTTCTGATCTCTGTTGCAGGTCAAGGTTCAGTCATCATGATCCCAACCCTCGGGTGCTCACCTCCAATGTTACATTGTCCTCTCAAACTTCACAGGCACCATCATTCTCTCTTTCTCTGAGAGCATCTCTGCCCAAAGCAGAGTCCTACTGAACTCTGAGGTCATGTTATAGTGGAGCAAAATTTGCCAGTACAGTGAGTGCAAGGCTTTAAAAATTGTTATTAAGTTACAATAATAAATAAATTAATAGTTCAAAAGCTAAATGGTGCATTAGTGTCTGTGGGTTCATGGACCTTTCAGGGGAAAGAAGCTATTCCTAAAACATTGAGTATGCGTCTTCAGGTTCCTGTACCTCCTATGAGTGATATGTTGATCTAACCTTGGCCCAACATATTGATACAATTACAAAGAAGGCACGCCAATGACTGTATTTCATTAGGTGTTTGAGAAGAATTGATATGTCACCAAAGACACTTGCAAGTTTCTACAGATGTACCGTGGAGCGTCCCCTATCAGGGGAGGCCACAGCAACAAGTTCTCTGGTACTGTGTCTAGCTCTGAGGCTCAGAAGGGAAAGGAGGGAGAAGAGGAGTGCAGTAGTGGTAGAGGATTCCATAATCAGAGGAGCAGAAAGCAGCTTCTGAAGACATGAAAGAGATACCCGGATGGTATATTGCCTCCCAGGTGCCAGGGTCAGGGATGTCTCAGATCAGATCCACAGCATTCTAAAGGGGGAGGATGACCAGCTGGAAATCGTGGTACATGTTGGTACCACTGACATAGGTAGGAAAAGCGAGGAGGTCCTGAAGAGAGAATATAGAGAGTTGGGTAGAAATCTGAAGAACAGGACCTCCAGGGTAGTAAGCTCTGGCCTGTGCAAGTGAGAGTAAGAATAGGATGACTTGGCAGATGAATATGTGGTTGAAGAACTGGCTCAGGACACAGGGTTTCAGATTTCTGGAATATTGGGATCTCTTCTGGGGAAGGTATGACATCTACAAAAAGCATGGGTTGCACCTTAACCCAAGGGGGTCCAGTATCATTGTGGGCATGTTTACTAGAGCTGTTTGGGACAGTTTAAACTAATTTAGCAGTGGGATGCAAACAGGAGTGACACAGCTGAAAATGGGGCAATTGGAATACAACTACAGTAGATGCAGTGTGTAGTGATACTGTGAGGAAGGACAGGCAGATAATAGGGCAAAATTGCAGTCAGTCAGATGAGTTAAACTGTAACATGGGGCCAAAATCGCAAAGGGTGATGAGTACAGGACAAAAGGAGTTACATTTGAATGCATGCAGTATACAGAATAAGGTAGATGATCTTCTAGCACAGTTAGAGAAATTGACAAGTATGATGCTGTGGGCATCTCTAATTCGTAGCTAAAAGAAGATAATAGTTGGAGCTTAACATCCAAGGATACACCTTGTACTGAAAGGACAGGCAGGTAGGCAGAGGGGGTGGGGTGGCTCTTTTGTTAAAAATTCAAATCCTTAGAAAGAGATGACATAGGATTAGAAGATGTAGAACCCTCCAAACAGTAGCCAGGATGTGGACCAGAAATTACAACAGGAGTTAGAAAGGCATATAAAAAGGGAAATGTTGCAATAATTATGGAGGGTATCAATATTCAAGTAGATTGGGAAAATCAGGTTGGTGCTGGACCCCAAGAGAGGGAATGTGTAAAATGCCTACAAGATTGCTTTTTAGAGCAGTCTACTAGGGGAAGGCAATGCTGGATTGAATGTTATGAAATGACCCAGATTTGATTTGTGAGATTAAGGTAAAGGAACCCTTAGGAGACAGTGATCATATAATGATAGGATTCACCCTGTAGTTTGAGAAGGAAAATCTAATATTGAATGTATCAGTATTAAGTGGAGTAAAGGACATCACAGAAGCATGAAAGAGGAGCTGGCCGAAGTTGATTGGAAGGGGACACTAGTGGGAATGACAGTAGAATAGCAATGGCTGAAGTTTCTGGGGTAAGTTCAGAAGGCACAGGAAAGATACATCCCAAAGAGTTCTAAAGGAGGATGAGGCTACTGTGGCTGACAAGGGAAGTCAAAACAGCATAAAAGCCAAAGAAAGGTCATATAACAATAATAGTTGGAAGGAGGAGGATTGGAAATCTTTTAAAAAACAACAAAAGGCAGCTAAAAAGCCATGAGAGAAAAGATTAAATATGAAGGTAACCTAGCCAATAATATAAAAGAGGATACAAAAAAAATCTGATAAATACAGAGAGCCAAAAGTTGATATCAGATCGCTGGAAAATTACGCTGGAGAGGTAGTACAGGGAGACAAAGAAATGGCGGACAAAATGAAAAAGTATTTTGCATCTGTCTTCATTGTGGAAGACACTAGCAGTGTGTCAGAAATGTGGAAGTGTCAGGGTGCAGAAGTGAGCGTCGTTGCTACTAATAAAGAGAACGTGCTTGGGAAGCTGAAAATTCTGAAGGTAGGTAAGTCACCTGGATCAGATGGACCTCACCCCAGGGTTCTGACACAGATAGCTGAAGAGATTGTTGTGTCATTAATAATGATCATTCAAGAATCACTAGATTCTGGAATGGTTCCAAAGGATTGGGAAATAATACATGTCACTCCACTCAACAAAAGAAAGAAATCATAGGCCAGTTCGCCTGACTTCAGTGATTGGAAAGATTCTGGAGTCAATTATTAAGGATGTGGTTTCAGGGTACTCGGAGTCCCATGATAATATAGGCCAAAGTCAACATGGTTTTCTAAAGGGGAAAACTTGCCTGACAAATCTGTTGGAATTCTTTGAGGAAATAACAGGCAGGATAGACAAAGGAGAGTCAGTTGATGTTTATTTGGATTTTCAGAAGGCCTTTGACAAGGTCCCACCCGTATCGTATGAGTCTACTCAGCAAGATCTTGTGAGATGCCCATTTAGAAAGGAGATGAGGAAAATTTTCCTTTACCAGAGGATGGTGAGTTTGTGAAATTCATAGCCACAGATGGCTGTGCGTGCCAAGTCATAGCAAATACTTAAGGCTGAGGTTGAAAGGTTTTTGATTAATCAGGGCATCAAAGGTGACAGAGAGCAGGCAGGAGAATGGGGTTGAGAGAGATGATATATCAGCCATGGTGGAATGGTGAAGCGGACACGATGGGTCATACAGCCTAATTCTGCTGCAATGTCCTATGGTCTTTTGGAGCTTTCTAACTGGTTGCTATGGAGAAACCACTTCACAGGATCAGGAAAAGCTGCGGGAAGTTGTAAACTCTGCTAGCTCCATCATTGGTACTAGCCTCCCGAGGATTCAAGACAGCTTCAGAAGGTGATGCATCAAAAAGGCAGCATCCATCACTAAAGACCTCCATCACCCAGGACATTCCCTCTTCTCACTGCTACTATCAAGGAGGAGGTACAGGAGCCTGAAGACACACACTCAACATTTCAGGAACAGCTTCTTCCCCTCTGCCATCAGATTTCTGAATGGGCAACGAACCAATGAATACTACATCATTATTTCTGTGTCCTCCCTGGTGATAATAAGACAGTATGTCCCAGATGGCGAGATCCCTTATTGATGGAAGCCGCCTTCTTATTCGAGGAACCCTTGCTTTTTGCCCGTGATCGATCTGTCTGAGTCTGCAGCCTCTTACCATCCTGTGCATTAGCTACTCCATACTAGGCAGTGACACACTTAGAATGCTCTCCATAGTACATCTTGCTAGAGGCTTTGCTGACATACGAAACCTCTTTGACATTACATGACCTTTGAGCTCTATTTTGTACAGCCGATCTGGGAATAACACATGCTGCATTGTACTACATGTATATTAGCATAGCATTACTTGCAACATCCATGGAAATTAGCATAAGTCCCCCACACAACACCATTTTAATATGTAATTTTACAAGGAAGGTAAACTTATAAAGTGACTATGCACATGTTATTAGCAGAAAGAATGAGCAGAGGGTTTTACTGTTAGTAAAACTCTGCAGCTGAGACAGCTAAATTACATTGAAATACTCCCAAGTTCTTTATATATAATGAATTAATTTAATATGAAATGATAGATGTGTAAACTTGACCTACACTGCAGAGTTGAAATGCTATGCTTAAAGAAAAAATTTGGCACACTTTAGTAAGTTACTTGCATTCCAAAAGGAATAAATATTTATCTATGTATCTTAATCAGCTTAAAAACTACATTTAGAAATTAGTTCTGAGCCAAATTACCCTCGCTGTGCTGAGGTTATCTATAACATTGGCAATGTAAGTCTCTGCTGGTTATTCATTTTCTAGGTCAGAACAATCCCCTGTGGGACTTTATGTCCACAGCAGCCCAGCTCTCTGCTCTGGGGTTCTCTGGTAAACACAGCAACAGAACGTGACCGCTGATGTGACAACTGGCACGTCCCATGGAGAGTAATGACTTAACTGAACACTTCCGATCTTCACTTTGGAGTTTTATTTGAAAGTGGGGTGCTGCAAACTGCTTACATTTATTCATTTCCAGGTGTATGTTCCACTGAACAGCTAGACAGGGTTTAACGCCTTCTTTGAGAGAGAAATACACCGGCAGCAAAACAAACAAACAAACAGAGAGTACAAAGAAGGTTCACTAGATTGATTCCTGGGATGGCAGGACTTTCATATGAAGGAAGACTGGATCGACTAGGCTTATACTCGCTGGAATTTAGAAGATTGAGGGGGGATCTTATTGAAACGTATAAAATTCTAAAGGGATTGGACAGGTTAGATGCAGGAAGATTGTTTCCGATGTTGGGGAAGTCCAGAACGAGGGGTCACAGTTTAAGGATAAAGGGGAAGCCTTTTAGGACCGAGATGAGGAAAAACCTCTTCACACAGAGAGTGGTGAATCTGTGGAATTCTCTGCCACAGGAAACAGTTGAGGCCGGTTCATTGGCTATATTTAAGAGGAAGTTAGATATGGCCCTTGTGGCTAAAGGGATCGGGGGTATGGAGAGAAAGCAGGTACAGGGTTCTGAGTTGGATGATCAGCCATGATCATACTGAATGGCGATGCAGGCTCAAAGGGCCGAATGGCCTACTCCTGCACCTATTTTCTATGTTTCTATGTTTAAACTCATTATGAAATTTTGAAGAATCAGGCCTCTCAAATCTATTCAGCAAATTGAGTCCTGCCAAAGGGTTTTGGCCCGTAATGTCAACTGTACTCATTTCCATAGCCCTGCTGAGCTCCTCCAGCATTTCGTGTGTGCTGCTCAGATTTCCAGCAACTGCAAACTTCCTCTTGTCACAGATTATTTATTTAATGGGCTATAGAAAAGAAGGTACAGAATACAAGCACCAAAGTGAAGAGGTGTAAGACTTTAAATAGACCTCATTTGGAGTATTGCACAAAGTTTGTTACCTCCTCTTACAAAGGTCTCTAATTACCAAGGCTTGAAAAGTGAGAGGTTTTCTACAAGAGGTGAGGGATGTGAGAATGTCAGAGCGCAGGAAACAAGAACGGAAGTGAGCCAAATGACCCCTTGTTCCTGATATATATTAAATTACATGAAGTAAGTCGTGCAAAAAGAGAACAAAAAATTAGTGAGGTGGTGTTGTTACGTACCCCGTAACTGGGTTGTCAAACCGGCAGAAATGGAACACTTGTTGGAGTCTGTAATCACTAGAAACTAATAACATTTATTAGTAAATTAAGTAATACAGTACACTAGATGCAAGGATATAAATGTAACAGGTTAGCAATGATAATATACACATATACACAGAGATATGGGAATAGGAATCAACCAAGCTCTATCGAAGTCTAGGGGTAAATGATCAGTCTTTAAGTGAAGCAGAGTTCAGTTCAGTTTAGAGTAGTTCGAGGTAGTTGTTGTGGTACCGTTGGGGAGAGAGAGAGAGAGTGAGAGATACAGCTGAGATTTCAGGCAACCCTTCCGATGTCTTCTTGTCCCGTTGTGGTCACCGACTGTGACTCCTCCATTCCAGATGCAACCGTTGTCCCGTTGTGGTCACCGACTGTGACCCCTCCATTCTAGATGCGACCGTTCTTCCCTGGTGAACCCGTCACCCAGCCAAGGGTGGACACACAACAGGTCCCCACCAGTCGTATCTTTACACCCTGAGCGCCTCTGGCCGAGTCCCGCGAATCGGTCCTCCAAACTCCAACCGACTTGTGGGGGCACAACACTTTCTTCAGGGTCTCGTGGCGTGTCTGCGGTGCCTTAGCAAACCCGCTGTTTTATCCCCCCCCCCCCCATGGGGTATCACCTGTCCATCAAACTTCACCACTTCCTTTTGTCTCAGCAGGAGTGTTAATGAGCAATTCATGTTCAAAGCAAAGTGTCCGTGGCAGTATCACTACAGACGCCAAAATACTGAATTATGTGTCTGTCTCTCTCATTAGCATTTTTGAATGGCTCTCCCTTATCTCTCTCTTTTTAGCAGCATCCGTTCTGCAGCTCTGCTTGACTTCACACATAACAGTGTTCATTCAGAAATCTGAGGGCAGCATTGAGGGTAGTACAAGGGAAAGGCAGTAACAGAATGCAAAACACAATTGCAGGGAAAGTGCAGTTCAGGCAGAATGTAAGATGCAAGGTCATGGCAGGGTATGCTTTGAGGTTAAGAGTTCATCATTCAGCTTTACTCTACAAGAGTTCCATTCAATAGTCTTAGGACAGTGGGATATAAACTTGAGCCTAGTGGGGTTTCAAGCTTTTGTAGCTTCTGCCAGGGGAGGAAGGGGGGTGGGGAGAACAAAGAATGCTGCGTGGGAGGAGACTTTGATTATGTTGGCTGTTTTTCTAAGTCAGAGGGAGGTGTAGGCAGAGTCCATGGAGGGGAGTGTGGTGACTGTGATGCACTAGGCTGTGTCCACAACTCTCCGCAATTTCTTGCAGTATTGGGGGGAGCAGCTTTCATACCAAGCCAACATCAGAATGAGAATCAGATTCATTATCACTGACATATGTCATGAAATTTATTGTTTGGCAGCAGCAAGACATACAATTAATATAAGTTACAAAAATAATCGGACATCAGGCAAATAACGAGGAAGTGTTCATGGGTTGAGGAACTGTTCGGGCATCTGATGGAAGAAGCTATACTTAAAATGTTGCTGTGTGTCTTCAGCCTCATATACCTCTATCCTAATGGTGGAGGTATTTCTATTTCCTGAGGAGACTGAGGTCCTTTAACATCTGCCAGACGATGCTGAGGATGTTCTATGAGTCTGTGGTGGCCAGTGCTATCATGTTTGCTGTTGTGTGCTGGGGCAGCAGGCTGAGGGTAGCAGACACCAACAGAATCAACAAACTCATTCGTAAGGCCAGGGATGTTGTGGGGGTGGAACTGGACTCTCTGACAGTGGTGTCTGAAAAGAGGATGCTGTCCAAGTTGCATGCCATCTTGGACAATGACTCTCATCCACTCCATAATGTACTGGTTAGGCACAGGAGTACATTCAGCCAGAGACTCATTCCACCGAGATGTAACACTGAGCATCATAGGAAGTCATTCCTACCTGTGGCCATCAAACTTTACAACTCCTCCCTCGGAGTGTCAGACACCCTGAGCCAATAGGCTGGTCCTGGACTTATTTCCACTGGGCATGATTAACTTATTATTATTTAATTATTTATGGTTTTATATTGCTATATTTCTTCACTATTCGTGGTTGGTGCAGCTGTAACGAAGCCCAATTTCCCTCGGGATCAATAAAGTATGTCTGTCTGTCTGTAAGGCAAATAGGGTTCAATCAGATCCTCCCTCATCTACTAAATTCCAGTAAGTACAGGCCCAGAGCCATCAAACGTTCCTCATATAACACTTTCATTCACGAAATATCCTTGAGAACCTCCTCTGAATCCTCTCCAATGCCAGCATATCTTTTCTTAGATAATGTTGGGCTTGAAATTCTGCCCTGTGTTCGTTTAGGAAGAGAGACAACCAACACCGGAATATTACAAAACTTGGGTTTATTGCAGAATTCGTAACTGGCACAGCGAATCCACGGAGTCGCTGGAGAAGGCACGTTCCGTCTTCCCCTTACAATCTGCTCTTATTTATACCCCTTTTCCCCCCAGCACAACCCCCCGCTACATATTAGGTAATATCGGGCACTTGTGTCCATCTTATTGGCCCGATGCCATACACTCACGAGTTACCTGTTTCTTTTGTTTACTGAATCGCGTGACACTAGTAGTTTCGGTGTAGCGGAATCCCCAGTTTCGCTTCTCCCCCCCCCCTCGCATTCCGGTCTCCTAATATTACGTGAGCCACTCCTGACCTGTAATGGCAGTCTCGAATTAACCCTAACATTAACCCTAACAATAAGGAGCTCAAAACTGTTCAAAATACTCAAGATGAGGCCTCACCAGTGTCTTATAAAGCATCAGCATCACATCCCTTCTCTTATATTCTAGACCTCTTGAAATGAATTCTAGCATTGTATTTGCCTTCCTCACCACCGACTCAACCTGCAAATTAACCTTTAGGGTGTTCTGCACAAGGGCTCCCAAGTCCCTCTGCATCTTAAAAATAATGATGGGCGTGTTTAATTTAGGCAGCTCATTTGGAGAAAACATGATGGACAGGTAAGTGAGTTCTAAATCACATGTTAATTTGTTCAACACTTAATCTTTAGACTCAAGGTCAAAAATAATGCAATATCAACTTTGAGGAGTTATGCTTATTGTTAGAAGTACAAAATACTTCAAAATCAGAAATGAATACAGTTGAAAAGATTTTGATCAAGTCTTCCAAAGGAGACAAATGGAGTACATACAGAATCTGAATCAGGTTTCATATTCCTGACACATGTCATGAAATGCGTTGTTTTGTGGCAGCTGTACATGGCCATTCATAAAAATACCACAAGTTGCAATAAGGTATATTAAAAAAATCAATAAATAGTGTGAAAAGAGTGCAAAATAGTATGGTAGAGTTCATGGGTTCATGACCCATTCTGAAATCTAATGGTGAGGGGGAGGAAGCTGTTCCGAAAATGTCAAGTGTGCATCTTCATGCACCTGTGCCTCCCTGAGGTTGTAATAAGAAGAGGGCATGTCCTCAATGGTCCTGGAGGGTCCTCAGTGACGGATGCCATGTTCTTGAGGCATCACCTTTTGAAGATGTCCTCGGTGGTGCGGAGGCTAGTGCCCATAGTGCAGCTGGCTGAGTCTACAACCGTCTGCAGCTTCAAATTATTTTAAAATTGCTAGTAAGGGACGTTTACACAATACACGGTGTTAAAAGGAGACATTTGGAAGTCTTAAAATCTATCCTCATGTCTGTTTATTCAGCTTCTGCAAAGGATGATGAGTGACTTTAGCTAGAGAATGAATACAAAGCAGTTTATCACCATCAAAGTGATGGTGAGAATCATTCAACTCAATCCCATAGGAAGTGGGTCTGCATCTATCATGCCACAGTTCAAATGCATGAACCTTGACCTTCTCAGTTTTTAATGATTTAAAATCTTTTAATTGCTAAATCCATTATGTGGTGGATAGTTCTAATATTTAATCAACTTCAATGCTAAAATCTGCACTTTCAGACTACCTCTATAAATCGGACATTTATCACTATGAAGTGGATTAAAGACCCACTGGAGCTTTAGGATTATGGGAGATATTAATGTGGGTGAACAAAACTAAGCTGAACAGATTGTGAAGGGTTTGGAGTTTAAGAATAGGGAGGTTTTGTTTGAAGTTGCAGAGGGTGTTTAGAGTGAGGTCACACCTGGAATAATGTGCTCAGCTTTGGTCCCTGTACCTAACGAAGTATATAGTAGTCTTGAAGAAATTCCAAAGAAGATTCACCAGGCTAATTCCTGGGAGGAGAGAGTTATCGCATCAAAGGAAGCTAGAATAGAGTTTGGGCCTGCATTCGTTGGAGTTTAGAAGAATGATTATTCAGACATATTGCATCCCAACAGGGCTTGACAAGGTAAATGGCTAGGCATTCTCCAATTCCATCACATCTTTTCCAGAATCGTACATAATATATCAGGTGCAGTCACAACAACATCTTGCACAGCTGTAACATAACATTCCAACTGCTGTACTCAGTTCCCTGTCCAAAGGAGGCAAGCATGTCATACACTGTATTCACAATTTTCTCTACCTCTGTTTCCATTACAGGGTCCTATGTACTTGTGACCCCACGTCTCTCTGTTCTTTAAAGTCACATTCCCCTTCCATCCATTGTGTAAGTCCTGTCCTGGAATAATTTCCCAAAATACATAAATTCCCATTTATCCAAGCTAAATTCCATCTGCCATTCCTTGGCCCACTTTCTCAGTTGATCTAGATTCCGGCCTAGATCCTAGAACACTGTCCTAGAGCCTTAATCTCTTCACTGTCTCCCACGGCACCAATTGTGGAGCCATTTGCCAACTTACTAACTTGTCTGTGCCCTTGTGAACTTGCAGTGATTATTTTCTTGGTATACAAGATTTTTTTTTTGGGTTTGTTTTTCTGGAAAGCTGATGTCACATGCAAACTGACGTTGTGTTGCATACGAGCTGATACACTGCATAGATCTTTTCCTTGATCTCTGTGTTTGTTTTTGTAGTGGCTTAGACCAAGTTAATTTCATTGGTTTACACTGGGTAGCTTGTGTCCTTTAATAGTCACAGAAAAAACATGGGCCGCCCCACACGCGCTACATGTTTGCAAGGAGTTTATGCTGTGCTCTGTTAGAACCAAAAAAGAACAATAACCTTTAAAAAGTGAAAGCCGGTAAATGGCTTTATTGCAGGGAAAATTGACAGAGAAATGTGTAGACAGTTTACTATAATGTCAGTGTTAAATCATTTATGGAAGTAACCTCTCGGATTGATGAGGGGCCCTTCCGTTAATCATAGTGTGAATAATCATTGAATGCACTCCCAACCTGTCAAACACATGACAGGACAGTCTGCCATGTTGGTCAATGAGCTAGACCATAGCAGTGACATGGCATTAAAACCAAACCTAAAATGGACTTGACTACAGCATTAAAACCAAAGACAACTCCTGCTCAAAGTGTAGTTTTTCATTGATTCTATTGTATTTCTTTAGTCTACTGTGATTGCCTGAAAGAAAATGAATCTCAGTATAATACTTGTGACATATATGTACTTGGAAAATAAATTTACTTTGTACTTCATACTTATCGATGGTGACCAGCAAGTATTTATCTGCAGTATACCGATATCGGTTCCTAGCTGGCACTCCATAGCCTTTCACGTCATAGCATTTCAAATTCTCATAAAAATAATTCTTAAAATAATTAGTGACCCTGAATACATACAAGATGATGGAGGCCTGGGGTAGTTCTAGTTCGAGACAGTAGTTCCTTTGGTCTGCCACAGATGTAAACGATGCATCTGAAATGACAGCAGAAGGTGCTGGAAATATTCAGCCACTGTCTGTGGTGAGAACATGCTCTTGTGTGGTCTTGGAGTTATGGGATCATACAGCACAGAAGTATGTCCTTCATCTTGCCCACTCACTGCCATTAATCAAACACATGTTGATGCTAATCCTGCACTAATCCCACTTTTTTCTCCCCACCCTCCCCAGATTCTATCACTAATACTTATATCAACCAGACCCTATGGGCAAGCTACATTGACTATTAGTCATAGATTGGTATAGCACAGAAAATAGGCCCTTTAGCCCCATTCATGCAAGTCAACCAAGTGGTTTAACTGAGCTAGTCCCACTTGCTTACATTTGACCCATGTCTCTTTAAACCTGTCCAAATGTCTTTTAAATGTACCCATCTCTGCCAGCTCATTCCAAACGCACACCACTCCGTGCCTGACTGGTTGCATCACAGCCTTGTCTGGAAACACCAATGCTCTAGCATGGAAAAGCCTACAAAGAGTAGTAGGTGCTGCCCAGTCCATCACAGGACAAGCCCTCCCCACTATTGAGCACATCGTTGCCACAAGAAAGCAGCATCTGTCATCATGGGCCGTCACCATCCAGGTAATGCTCGCTTCACGCTGCAGCCGTCAGGCAGGAGATACAGGAGCCTCAGGTCCACAACACTAAGTTCAACAGCAATTATTACCCCTCAACCACGAGTTTCCTAAACCAGTGTGGATAACTTCACTCGCCCCAACATTGAGCTGATTCCACAGGCGAGAGACTCATTTTGAAAGACACTTACCACTCATGTTCTCAGTGTTTGTCTCTCTGTCTATCTATTTATTTGTTTATTTATTTATTTATTGTATTTGCACAGTTTGTCTTCTTTTGCACACTGGTTGTCTATCAGTCTTTGTGTGTAGTTTTACATTGATTCTATTGTATTTCTTTGTTTCTGAGAACGCCTACAAGAAAATAAATCTCAGAGCAGTATATGGTGACATGTAGGTACTTTAATAATATGTACTTTGAATTTTGAACATCGATCTAATAGATTTACTTTGAACCCTCTGTGTGAAAAAGTTGCCCCTCATATCCCTTTTAAATCTTTCCCCTTGACTTAAAGCTGTATCTTCTTGTGTCAGACTCCCTTCTCCTGGGGAAAAGACTGTGGCTAGTCACTTTCATATCATTGGCATGTAGAACATAGGACAATACAGCACAGTACAGGCCATTCAGCCCACAATGTTGTGCCAACCCTTAAACCCTGCCTCCCATATAACCCTCCACCTTAAATTCCTCCATATACCAGTCTAGTAGTCCCTTAAATTTCACTAGTGTATCTGCCTCCACCACTGACTCAGGCAGTGCATTCCACGCACCAACCACTCTGAGTAAAAAACCTTCCTCTAATATCCCCCTTGAACTTCCCTCCCCTTACCTTAAAGCCATGTCCTCTTGTACTGAGCAGTGGTGCCCTGGGGAAGAGGCACTGGCTGTCCACTCTATCCTATTCCTCTTAACATCTTGTATACCTCTATCATGTCTCCGCTCATCCTACTTCTCTCCAAAGAGATCATAATGCATACTCTCTAAACCAGGCAGCATCCTGGTAAATCTCCTTTGTACCCTTTCCAATGCTTCCACATCCTTCCTATAGTGAGGCAACCAGAACTGGACACAGTACTCTAAGTGTGGCCTAACCAGAGTTTTATAGAGCTGCATCATTACCTTATGACTCTTAAACTCTATCCCTCAACTTATGAAAGCTAACACTCCATAAGCTTTCTTAACTACCCTATCTACCTGTGAGGCAACTTTCAGGGATCTGTGGACATGTACCCCCAAATCCCTCTGCTCCTCCACACTCCCAAGTATCCTGCCATTTACTTTGTACTCTGCCTTGGAGTTTGTCCTTCCAAAGTGTATGTAGGGAACGCGCTAAGATGGTAGCGCGATATTAATACGCAGCAGCCTCTCCGGACTCTGGATTTGGGTATTGCCAAACGTTATGTGGATTTTCTGGTGTAGTCTGTTTTGTCATGTGCTTTTGTGATATAATTCTGGAGGAACGTTGTTTCATTTTTTAACTGCATTGTAGTTGTGGTTTCTAAATGACAATAAACCAAAATTCAATTCAATTCAATTCAATCACCTCACTCTTCTCCGGGTTGAACTCCATCTGCCACTTCTCAGCCCACTTCTGCATCCTATCAATGTCTCTCTGCAATCTTTGACAATCCTCTACACTATCCACAACACCACCAACCTTTGTGTCATCTGCAAACTTGCTAACCCACCCTTCTACCCCCACATCCAGGTCGTTAATAAAAATCACTAAAAGTAGAGGTCTCAGAACCGATCCTTGTTGGGACACCACTAGTCACAACCCTCCAATCCAAATGTACTCCCTCCACCACGACCCTCTGCTTTCTGCAGGCAAGCCAATTCTGAATCCACCTAGCCAAACTTCCCTGGATCCCATGCCTTCTGACTTTCTGAATAAGCCTACTGTGTGGAACTTGTCAAATGCCTTACTAAAAGTGATACAGACAGTGATGTGTTGTAAAATATGTTATTTTGCAGCAGCGGTACATAGCAATACATAATAAAAACTATGAATTACGATACAAAGTATATATATAAAAAAAGAAAATTAAATTAAGCAAGTGGTGCATATAGAGAGGAAAAAATACTGAGGTAGTGTTAATTGATTAAATCTCTATTCAGAAATCTGATGGTGGAAGGGAAGAAGCTGTTCCTGAAATGTTGAGTGTATGTCTTCAGGCTTTTGTACCTCCTTCTTGATGACGGCAATGAGAAGAGGGCATGTCCTGGGTGAGGGGGCTCCTTAATGATGGATGCCGCCATTTTGAGGCTGTAGCCTTTGAAGGCATCCTGGATGCTGAGGAGGCTGGTGCCCATGATGGAGCTCACTGAGTTTATAACTTGCAACAGTTTTTTTTTCCAATACCATGCAGTGGCTCTTCCACACCAGACAGTGATGCAACCAGTTAGAATGCTCTGCATGGTGTGTGGCCTCCGTCGGTCATGGTCGACCGTGGGTACTGTGCCTCTGGTAGTCACTGGGGAGTGGCCTCTCCAGGGCACAAGCCAGGGCAGAGTTGATATAGAGATCTGTCTGTTGCCCATGCAGTGGGACCCCCCTCTCCATGCTGATGACAGGTCCAAAGGATGACGAAAGTCGATACAGTTTGGTGCCAGCAGCATCGCAGGAGTTGCTGTGCCATTGCTGGGTACAGCAGTCATCCGCCTTCGGCACTCCGACTCCGGATTTTTCCTCGGAGTTTACTCCCAAAGCCTTTCCCGTGAGCGGATATAACTGCAAGGCAGCGGAGGTTTAAAGTCGGGGTTTTCCCTCTCCTAGATGAGCTACCATCTGTGGTTAATGAGCCCCATCTGCCCAGAGCAACTGGTTTTAAGGTGCCAGTGGCCCGCCTTTGCCCCTTCTCCTGTCAGTGAGAACAGCTCCGCCGGGCATAAGAACCATGCCACACGTGAAGGCCAAGAGTTGGTCTTGGTTGTCAGAGGCTGTTTGAGACGCACACCATGAAAAGCATTTGTTTAGCAGTGGGAGCTGGTCCCCACTACCACCCTTCGGCTATGACTACCCTTGGAGCCTCCATGGTACTCCTGTGGAATACCAGTAAGATTCTCATTAAAAAGCAATCCACCTACCTATACTTCTCTATCGCTCCGAAAGAAACCAGAGCAATTGGAGGAAACCAAAAAGTTTACAGTGAGAACAAACAAACTGCAGAGCAGAAGTTCGAATGGAACCGTGAGACAGGTGCTCTGTTAGCAGCAGTTCTGGGTCTTTGAGACGAAGTTATAACTCTTTTTATCTCTCTCCATGATGTGGCCTGACTTAAGAAGCATGCCATTTCCAGCATGCACAATGTAATTTTAATTATACATGTTTAAAAAGTATCTTTTTCTGATTGCAGCTCAGTGTGATACCTATCTGTTTCATTATAGGTTGGCTGTAAGATTATTCTGGTTTTTTTCAATTACTTCATCACAGCAAACTTCTACTGGTTGATGGTGGAAGGTTTGTACCTGCACACACTGCTCATGGTCTTTTTCTCTGAAAACAAATATTTTGTAGTCTACATGCTGATCGGCTGGGGTAAGTCATTTTCTGAAATGATTAGAAAACATTGTCAACAGATGAAATCCGTCTTCAACCTATTTCGACCTTAATTCAATGGATGGTATCTTCTGCAGGTATGCCAATTTTCATCTTAATTATATGGATTATTCTGAGAGTCTACTTGGATGACGTTCAGTGAGTATGAACTGTGGTAAAGAAAAAAAATGATTGACTGCTGTCAGGTTTCTGCTTAAGTTCCAAACTTTGCTCTTGATCTGAGCAGAGTATCATATAAGGAAATCAATCAGTCCATCTATCCATCTCTATCTGTCTATCTATCCAATATATCTATCTATCCATCTGTCTTTGTCTATCTGTCTCTCTGTCTATCTGATCTCTTCATTCCTCTCTCTATGTCTTTCATGATCTCCCTGTCTCTCCTCCTCTCTCCCCCATATCTCTCTCTCTCTCACACACACACACACACACACACACACACACACACATGCGCGCGCGCGTGACAGCTTTTTCTTTTTTACTACTTGTATTTATTTAGTTAATTAGTTAACACCTATCAGGTTAAGAAGAAAAGAAAAGGTGTGTTCAGCCTCTCACAAGCAAATGTAATTGATCCTTGTAACTAGGGAAAGGAAGACTTGTATTTAAATGATCATAGTTTATTGCAGGCAATTGGGTTCTTTTTTTGGTTTTTTGAAGACCTTTTGCATCCACTTAGGAGGAAGAGTGGGCTTCAGATTAACATGATACCCATAATGCAACAGCTCCAACAATACAACACAGCCTCTACGCTGCACTGTCAAACAAGGTTATATACTATGGACTTGAGAATGGGTCTTTATTTCACAATATTACAACTCAAAGGCAAGTATACCAACCACAGGGCTAGGTGCCTTAGTTTGTTTTATTCTGGACTGGCCAGGTGTTTACAGTAATATTAATCCCCATACCATAAAAGGCAACAGGAATTCCATCAGAGACTTTCAGAAACAGGCTTATTATCACTGATATGTCATTAAATGTGTAATTCCATAGCAACAGTATAGTGCAACACATGACAATTACAATAAGTTATAAAAAATAAATTAATATTCAAAAGACAAATAGCAAGGAAGTGTTTACGGATTCATGGACTGTTCAGAAATCTGATGAAAGAGGGGAAGAGCTTTTCCTAATAAACTCAAAGTACACTGCAGATGCTGTGGTCAAAGCAACACGTACAAAACGCTGGAGGAACTCAGCAGGTTGGGCAGCATCCGTGGAAACGAACAGTCAACGTTTCAGGCTGAGACCCTTCGTCAGGACTGAAGAGGGAGGGGGCAGGGGCTCTTTAAAGAAGGTGGGGGGAGGGTGCGAAGGAGAAAGCTGGTAGGTGCCAGGTGAAAAACCAGTCAGAGGAAAGATCAAGGGGTGGGGGAGGGGAAGCAGGGAGGGGATAGGGAACAGTTATTACTCCTTAACCGTCATGCTCTTAAGCAACTTTACTCAACTTCACTTACACCATCATCGAAATGTTCCCACAACCTGTAGACTCACTTTCTAAGACTCTTCATCTCATGCTCTCTATTTATTGCTTATTTATTTATGATTATTATTTCTTGCTTTTGTATTTGTGTAGTTGTCTTTTGCACACTGGTTGAACTCTCAAGCTGGTATGTCTTTCATTGATTCCGTTGTGCTTATTATTCAACAAATTTATTGAGTATGCCCATAAAGAAAATGAATCTCAGTGTTGTATATGGTGATATATATGTACTTTGATAATAAATTTACTTTGAACTTTGAACTTAAAACCCCTGCCTTGACACAGCCCAGAATGGTAGAGTATAAGTTACTTATACCGGATATATCTAGCCCCAATAAATTACTTGACCTTTAACAAGGGGCATGGGTAACCAAATTAGATGCTAGTTCAAATCCTGTTGTTGCAGGTAGAATTTTATATTAAAGTAATTAATACCATCTGGAATGTTAAAAAGCTTGTCTCAAAAATGATGAATATGAAATTACTGGATTGTTGTTAAAGACTAATGGGATTTTTATGGCTTCATGGAAGGAAATGTGTGTCATTACTCATCGAGCCTACATGTGACTCAACTCTCACGGCAGTCTGGGTTTCTCTTAACAGAAGACCGGCAAGAGACTTAATTTAGGATTAATTAGGAGTGGGCAGCATTAATCATAACAGTGAATAATTTAGTTGTTTTTCCACTTTGCAAAGTAACAGGACCTACTGGGTCTACAAGCCCCTGCTTCCCAATTACACCCACGTAAACAATTAGCCTATGAACCCATATGCCATTGGCATGTGAGAGGAAAGCAGAGCACCATGTGGTCTCAGGGAGAATGTACCTACTCCTTACAGTGGCAGGAGTTGAACCCGGGTTGCTAGCACCATAATAGCATTATGCTAACTGCTTCTTTACCATGTGCCCAAGAAAAAGAAACTGCTCAGAGTTGATGGAAACTTAATCTCTGAGACTTCATTTGATATTGAACTACAGTAGGAGCTGACGGTGCGCTCTTGCCCTGTTCCCTGTTGGGTTGAAGGTCCCAGCTTCACTTCCTCTAAAAGATCCTGCGACATAAATGGAGTGTGAAATAAAGCAAGTGCTTCAGGTCCAGGTTGACTCTGTGGTTAAGAAAGCATACTGTGCATTGGCCTTCATCAATCGTGGGACTGAGTTTAAGAGGAGAGAGGTAAAATTGTAGCTATATAGGACCCTGGTCAGACCCCACTTGGAGTACTGTGCTCAGTTCTGGTCGCCTCACTACAGGAAGGATGTGGAAACCATAGAAAGGGTGCATAGGAGATTTACAAGGATGTTGTCTGGATTGGGGAGCATGACTTATGAGAATAGGTTGAGTGAACTTGGCCTTTTCTCCTTGGAGCGACGGAGGATGAATGGTGACCTGATAGAGGCGTACAAGATAATCAGAGGCATTGATTGTGTGGATAGTCAGAGGCTTTTTCCCAGGGCTGAAATGGCTAGCATGAGAGGGCATAGTTTTAACGTGCTTGGAAGTAGGTACAGAGGAAATGTCAGGGATAAGTTCTTGACACAGAGAGTGGTGAGTTCATGGAATGGGCTGCCGGCGATGGTGATGGAGGCGGAAAAGATAGGGTCTTTTAAGAAACTCCTGGATAGGTACATGGAGCTTAGAAAAATAGAATGGCTATGGGTAACCCTAGGTAATTTCTAAGGTAAGGACATGTACAGCACAGCTTTGTGGACCGAAGGGCCTGTATTGCGCTGTAGGTTTTCTATGTTTCTAAGATGTTTTTAGAGCAGCTCGTAGTTGTGGCCACTTGCAGATCAGCTATTCTGGATTGGGTGTTCTGCAATAAACCGGTATTAATTAAAAGAGCTTAAAGCAAAGGAACCTTTAGGAGTCAGTGATCGTTCTATGATAGAATTCACCAGTTTAAGAAGGAGAAGTTAAAATCAAATTACAGTGGAATAAAATCTCTTTCAGGCTTGAGAGAGGAGCTGGCCAAAATGGATTGAAAGAGAACAGTAGTGAGCAACAAAGGCCAGAGTTTCTGGGAGCAATTCATAAAGTTCCTAAAGATGAATTCTAAAGGGAGGATGAGGCAACCATGGCTGACAAGAGAAATCACCCCCAACTTAGAAGCCAAAGACAGGGCATAGAATAGAACAAAAATTGGAGGGAACTTAATGGATTGGAAAGTTTTTAAAAATGAACAGAAGGCAACTAAAAAATTCAGAAAGTCAGAGAAGATGGAATATGAAAGTAAGTTAGCCAATAATATTTAAGAGAATACAAAAAGTTTATTCTTATATACAAAGTGTAAAAGAGAGGCAAGAGTAGATATCAACGCTGGAAAATGTTGCTGGAGAGGTAGTACTGGGGGACAAGGAAATGGCAAAAAAACTGAATGAGTATTTTACATCTGTCTTCACTATGGAAGACACTAGCAGTATGCCAGACGTTTGAGAGTTTTAGGAGGGCAGAAGTGCGTGAAATTGCCATTACTAGGGAGAAGGAGCTTGGGAAACTGAAAGGTCTGAAAGTAGATATGTAAATCACCTGGACCAGATGATGTACTCCACAGGGTTCTGAAAGAGATGGCTGAAGAGATTGTGGAGGCATTATTAATGATCTTTCAACAATTAATGGATTCTGGCATGGTTTTGGAGGACTGGAAAATTGCAAAAGTCACTCCACTCTTCAAGAAGGGAGAGAAGCAGAAGAAAGGGAATTATTGGCTAGTTAGTATGACCTCAGTGGTTAGAAAGATGTTGGAGTTGATTGTTAAGGATGTGGTTTTGGGACTTGGAGGCACATAATAAAATAGGCTGTGGTCAGCACAGTTTCCTTAAGGGAAAATCTTGCCTGACAAATCTGTTGGAATTCTTTGAAGAAATAATTAGCAGGACGGACAATGGAGATTTGGTGGACATTGTGTGCTTGGATTTTCAGAAGGCCTTTGACAAGATGCCACACGTATGGCCACTTAACATGTTAAGGGCCCATGGCATGAAGGAAAGATACTAGCATAGATAAAGCAATGACTGATTGGCAGGAGGCAAAGAGTGGGAATAAAGCAAGTCATTTCTGGTTGGCTGAGGGTGACTAGTGGGGTTACACAGGGGTCTTTGTTGGGACTGCTTCTTTTTACGTTATATATCAAAGATTTAGACGATGGATTAATGGCCAAGTTTGTGGACGATACAAAGATAGGTGAAGGGGGAAGTAGTTTTGAGGAAATAGGCTACAGAGGGACTTAGATTAAGAGAATGGGCAAAGAAGTGGCAGGAAGTCATGCACCTTGGTAGAAGAAATAAAAGTATGAACTATTTTCTGAATGGAGAGAAAATTCAAAAACCTGAGAAGCAAAGGCACTTGGAGGTCTTGTGCAGGATTCCCTAAAGATTAAATTGCAGCTTTAGTCAGTGGTAAAGAAGGCAAATGCAATGTCAGCATTCATTTCAAGAGGACTAGAATATAAAAGCAAGGATGTAATGTCGAGGCTCTTTAAGCACTGGTGAGGCCTCACTTGGAGTATTGTGAACAGTTTTGGGCTCCTTACCTAAGAAAGGATGTGCTGACATTGGAGAGGGTTCAAAGGAGGTTCACGGGAATGATTTCAGGATTGAAAGGCTGTCACATGAAAAGCATTTGACGGCTCTGGGTCTGTACTCACTGGAATTCAGAAGAATGAGAGGTGACCTCGTTGAAAACTATCAAAAATTGAAGGGCCTCGATAGAGTGGATATGAAGAGAATGTTTCCTGTGGTAGGGAAGCTTAAGAACAGAGAACACAGCCTCAAAATAGGGGGCCACCTCTTAGAGTGGAGATGAGGAGGAACATCTTTACCCAGAGAGTGGTGAATCTGTGGAATTCATTGCCCCAGGCAGCCGTGGAGGCCAAGTCATTGGGTATATTTAAGGCAGAGGATGGTAGATTCTTGATTATTCCAGGCATGAATAATGGAGAAGGCAGGAGATTGGATCTGAGAGGGATGATAGATCAGCTAAGATGGTGGAGCAGACTCAATGGGCCAAATGGCCTAATTCTGCTCCTTTATCTTACGGTCTTTAAATTCTTCGAGCCAACCGCTATTGGAAACAACATGTTTCTGCCTACACTTCTCAACCATTTATCTTCTTGTGTACTTCTCACCTTCAGTGAAACCACTTTTCCAGTCATGGAACCTCTCCCATGGTCCAATATCCCTAAGGGGAGAAGGCAAGGGACTGGGGCTGAAAGGGAAATGGATGAGCCATGATGAAATAGTGGAGCAGACCTGATGGGCTAAATAGCCTAATTTTGCTCCTGTGCCTTATGGTCTCATGGAGTACATTGAGGGGAGGTTGATTTCTGTAATATGCTGAATGGTGCCCACCACTCTGTGCAGTTTCTTGCAGTCACGTACAGAGCAGTTGCCATACAAAGGTGTTGTGCATTCTAAGCACAAGCGATTCCGCAGATGCTGGAAATCCAGTGCAACACACACAAATTGTTGGAGGAACTCAGCAGGTCTGGCACCATCTATGGGAAGGAATAAAGAGTTGACGATTCAGGCAGAGAGCCTTCATTGGGATGGTCAACTCTTCATTCCTTTCTGTGGATGCTGCCTGATCTGATGAGTTGCTCTAGCATTTTGTGTGTGTTGTTATGCACCCTGGTAGGGTGCTTTCTATGGTGCATCGATAATAAATGGCAGGAAGTGGGTGAGAGGAAATACCCATAATGAGGATGTTTGGAAATGGGTGGTAAGGGACAAGAAAAGAAATGAAAGATGGGTCCAGAGAAACTCACGTGATTGAAACAGAATAATTAACATGAAATAGCAGCAGCAATTCTCTTCTAAGTTGTTGAGCTCAATGTTAAGTCCCAAAAGCTGTAAACTGAGTATTTGAGAAATGAAGTGTCTTTCCTCATGCTTTCCTTAAGCTTTGTTTCTTTTCCATTAGTTAATTGATACATTCCCATCAATCCAGTAAATAAAAGACAACATGAATTAAGCTAAAACAAACTCATGGCCCATTACTTCTAAAGGCTTTGTGGCTGTCCATCAATTATTAGACCCAGAGTTAAAAATGAGATCAGTGTCAGGATAGTAAGAATTGATGGAAATAATATGCTGGTCTTCCTGAAGACAGATATTGACAGGGTCACTCAGAGAGCTCCATAGAGATTGAATACAACCAGTTTTTCTCATCAGTTTAAGCACTGCTGAGCCTTAGCAAAGGGATGATCCTTTGCTATGTGAATGTCACTCAGTATAATAGGCTCAGTATAAGAGCAAAAGATCTAACTGGCTGCAAATGGAGCTGTTGATGGCTAAAGTTAAAATAGTAAGGCAGAATAACAGAACTAGTTGGCAATCTCACTCCAGCTTGTCAGATACCAGGTACAGAGGGGCTGCTGCTAGGCTGGTACCATAATAGGATATTTCTGTCTCTTAAGTTAGAAATGAACACTTTTAAAAATTTTATTAGGTGTTAAACTGATGTTTCTATGTTGCTGTTTCTTCAGACAGAGACTAATCCTAAGAGCTGGATTAATTTCCACTTTCATTAGTTGGCAAAATGCCATCTGCAGTGGTAATAAGACCATAAGACGCAGGAGCAGAATTAGGCCACTCGGCCCATTGAGTCTGCACCACCATTCCATCATGGCCGATTTATTATCCCTCTCAACTGCATTCACCTGCCTCCTCCCTGTAAACTCTGATGCCCTGACTAACCAATATCCTGTCAACCTCTGCTTTAAATATACTCAATGACTTTCCATCCACAAAGTCTGTGGCAGAGAATTCTACAGATTCACCACCCTCTCTCTATTTTGAAGCTGTGCCCTCTGGTCCTACACTCAATAACGATAGGAAACATCCTCTCCACATCCACTCTGTCTAGACTTTTCAATAGTCAATAGGTTTCAATGAGATCTCCCCTCAGGTTCTTCTAAACCCCAGAGAGGACAGGCCCAGAGCCTGTCCTCATATGATAACTCTTTCATTCCCAAAATCATTCTCGTGAACCTCCTCTAGATTCTCTCCAATGCCAGCATATCTTTTTTAAGATAAGGGGCCCAAAACAGCTCGCAGTACTCCAGATGTAGTCTGACCAGTGCCTCATTAAGACATAGCATCTCATCCTTACTCTTATATTCTAGTTCTCTCAAAATGAATGCTAACATTGCATTTATCTTCCTTACCACTGACTCAACCTAGAAGTTAACCTTTAGGGAATCCTACACAAGGACTCCCAATTCCCTTTGCACCTCTGATTCTTGAATTTTCTTCCCATTCAGAAAATAGTCCATGCTTTTATTCCTTCTACCAAAGTGTGTGACCATACAATTCCCAACTCTATATTCTATCTGCCACTTCTTTGCCCATTTTCCCATCAAACTCCTTCTGCAGACTCCCTGCTTCCTCAAAACTACCTGCCCCTCCACCTATCTTCGTATCATCTGCAAACTTGGCCACAAAGCCATCAATTCTGTCATCCAAATCATTGATATATAACATGACAAAAAGTGATCCCAATACCAATCCCAGCGGCACACCAGTTGTCAATGGCAGTCAACCAGAACAGGCCCCCTTTATTCCAACTCTTTGCCTCCTGCCAATCAGCTAGTCTTCCAGTATTTTTCCTGTAATGGCATGGGCGCTTATCTTGTTAAGTAGCCTCACGTGCGGCATCTTGTCAACACCTTCTGAAAACCCAAGGAAGCATCCTCCAAGCACTCTCCTTGCTCTATCCTGCCTATTATTTCCTCAAAGGATTTCAACAGATATATCAAGCAAGATTTCCCCTTAAGGAAACAATGCTAACTTTGGCCTGCTTTATCATGTGCATGTAAATATCCTGAAATCTTATACTTAATAATGGACTCCAACATCCTCCCAACCACTGAAATCAGGATAACTGGCCTAAAATTTCCTTTCTTCTGCCTCCCTCCTTTCTTAAAGAGTGGAGTGACATTTGTAATTTCCAGCCCTTCAGAAACATTCCAGAATCTGGTGATTCTTGAAAGATCATTACCAATATCTCCACAATTTTTACAGCAACCTCCTTCAGAACTCTGGGGTGTAGTCCATCTAGTCGAGGTGACTTTTCTGCCTTCAGACCTATCAGCTTTCCAAGCTCCTTCTCCTTAGTAATAGCAACTACGCTCACTTCTGCCCCCTTACATTGGAATTTCTGGCATACTGCATACTGCTGGTGTCTTCCACGGTGAAGAATGACACAAAATACTTTCTGTCTGCAATTTCTTTGTCCCCATTATTAACCCTCCAGCATTATTTCTCAGCGGTCCGATATCCACTTCCACCTCTTTTACTCTTTGCATATCTGAAAAATGTTTTGGTATCTTCGTTAATATTTTTATGTAGCGCACCTACAGATTTAATCTTCTCTCACCTTACAGCTTTCTTTTAGTTACCTTCTGTTGGCTTTTAAAAGCTTCCCTATCCTCTAACTTCCCACTAAATTTTGATATGTTATCTGCCCTCCCTTTTGCTTTCATGTGTCTTTGACTTACCTTGTCACCCATGGTTACCTCAACCTCGCTTTAGAATACTTCATCTTTGGAATGCGTCTATCCTGTGACTTCTGAGTTGCCCCGGAAAACTCCCGGAAAACTCCTGACATTGCCGTTCTGCCTTCAGCTCTGCTCGTGACCCCTTCCAATCAGCGTTGGCCAGCTCCTCTCTCATGACTCCGTAATTCCCTTTACCCCACTGTAATACTGATTTGTTTGACTTTATCTTCTCCTTCTCAAACAGCAAAGTGCGTTCTATCATATTATCACCACCTCTCAGGGGCTCCTTTACCTTAAGCTCCATAATCAAATCTGGTTCATTACACAACATGCAGCCCAGAATTGCCTTTCCCCTTATGGGTTCAACCGCAAGCTGCTCTAAAAAACTGCCCCATAGGCATTCCCTCTCTTTGGATCCAGTTTCAATCTGATTTTCCCAATATACTTGCAAAATGAAATCTCCCATGAGATGCCCTTATTACATGCCTTTTCTATTTCCCATTGAAATGTATATTCAACATTCTGGCTAATGTTTGGGGGCCTGTATATAACACCCTTCAGTTTCTTAACTCTACCCATAAGGATTCTACATCTTCCGATCCTTTGTCACCTCTTTCTAAGGACTTGATTTCATTTTTTACCAACAGATCCACTACACCCCCTCCTCTTTCAGGATCATCTACATTATTCTGTACACTGTGTGCATGAAATATAAGATCTTCAGTCCTGTATTCGTCACCTTTTTCGATTTTGGCCCCATGTTACCCTTCACCCCTCATCCCACTGACTGCAATTTTGCTGTATCGTCCATCCTCACTGTCTCATTACACACTACATTGACTTGTATACCAACTGCTCCATCCTCAGCCCTATCATCCTGGTTCCCAACCCCTGCCAAATTAGTTTAAACCCTCCCCAACAGCTCTGGCAAATCTGCCAGCTAGGATGTTAGCCCCCTCCCCCCTTGGGTTCAGGTGTAACCCATCCTATTTGTACAGGGCATACTTTCCCTAGAGGAGATCCTAATGATCCAGAAATCTCAAACGCTGCCCCCTGCATCACTTCCTCAGCCACTCATTCATTTCAACCATCATCCTATCCCTGCCCTGACTAGCACATGGCACTGGGAGTAATGCAGAGATTACTACCTTGGAGGACTTGTTCTCCTGCCTTTTCCCTAACACCTTATACTCGTTGAGCAAGATCTCTATCCCCTTTCTACCTGTCTCATTGGTGCCAATGTACACCATGACGTCTGACTGCTCACCTTCCCTCTTGGGAATCTTCTGCAGGCGGTCTGAGACATCCTAGACCCTAGCACTTGGGAGGCTTCCTTTCACAACCACAGAACCTCCTGTCTGTACCCCTAACTATCAAGTCTCCTATCATGACCACTCTGCTGACTTTACTCTTCCCAGCTGAGCCTCAGAGCTGGCCATACTGTCACCGGCCTGTCTGCTATTGCTGAGTCCTGATGGGTCATATCCCAAAGTCGTATCCAAAGAGATATTCTTGTTGCTGAGGGGAATGGTCCCAGGGGAACCATACACTGTATGTAATAGTGGGTATCATTTTTCATTGGAACAATCACAAGAGAAGAGCAAATGGGGCAGGTGTGATGTAACAATGGCTACCAAATATAAGCAGTTTTGCCAATGTGAAAACCAGTGTCACAAATAGAACATGTAAATATTTATAACAGCAGTACCTAGTCACTGGACCAAAAGCCACATTCCAGAAATAATGACACAGAAGAAGAGATGAAACAGGAAGTAGCTGCTAGAAGGAATTGAGCTCGGGGTTTATACCCAACAGCAACTAGGGTCAGAGGATACTTCTGTCTCTTGCCTTAATTCAGTACAAGCTGAGGTCCCAGAGGGAAAGTCATAACTGGTTGTTTCACAACCTGGATGGTCAGTGGACTGCGTGTTGCTCCTTACCTTCATAAAAGCATAATCCATAGCCAACAGGTTAAAACATACCACATATGTGCTTCTAGACTGCGGGGGGTGGGGGGGAAAAGGTGAACGAAAAGCAAATAGAATAGATAGTGTAACTGGTCCAACAAACTGTTCAGTTTGATGCATTGGAATTTATATAATTTACCTTGAATTTATAGCTTGGCTCAAAACTTGGAATGTGTAATGTGCAGCACGTGGGTGTTCAAACATTCCTTTCCACTGACTCGTTGAATACAGTGTATATAGAGAAACATGAAGTGTCATGGAAAGCTACTGGAATGTTTAGAACTGATTTATCCCAATCTCCAAATTCAAGGTGGATATTTGCAAGATATTTCCTCCTTTCAAAAGTCAATGGTTCATGTATTCACCTCAAGACAGACATAACATACTCAGATTCATTTGACATTCTCTAAGGAGCATATCATTAGCATAGTGTTTACATCTTGAATAAGGTGTAACTGCTTGACTCTGTTTAGTTATCCTTGTGTAATTCCTTCCACAGTCTCTACAGGATCAACTTCAAAATGCACTCATTATTTCATAAGTCTTTGACATTTTCTTCCACATTTCTTGCAGGAATTTAGTAAACACTTCTAAGTATATCCTATTTCCACATGACATCCCGTTGTACCACAGGCTCCAGCTATCATTCTGACATTCCAGCTACCTGTCAGGCGACATTAGCATGCAAACTTGCTCACATCATTTAAATGTCTTCTCTCCATAGCTTGAATCCTAATTTCCTTTCTCTTTCAGCTGCCCTTTTCTCCTAACCTCCACAATATTTTACTGAACTACAACTGTGCTCTGAATCTTTCACGCCTTAGTAAATCAGCAGGAATAATTGTGGAATGTGGAATTGTGCAGTATGTTAGCAAGAAGTTTACTGATTGATATCTTACTGTTAAGCTTTTCTAATCGGTAATACCTATTTGTTTTATCATTTCATTTGACTCTTTAACTGTTTTCCCCATTTTCTCAACCACACCAGTAAATAGTGAATGATGCAAGGTTTTCTGCTGCTGTACCTATCCACTTTAAGGTTCAACGGGTCGTGCATTCTGCACACCACTGTTGTAATGCATGATTTGAGTTAGATTCCTGTCAGCTTGAACCAGTCTGGCCATTCTCCTCTGATCTCTCTTATAAACAAGGTGTTTTTGCCCACAGAACTGCTGCTCACTGGAATTTTTTTTTGTTTTTTGCACCATTCTCTGGAAATTCTAGATATTTTTGTGTATGAAAACTCCTTGGAGATCAGCAGTTTCTGAGATACTCGAACCACCCCGTCTAACACCAGCAATCAATCCATGGCCAAAGTCACTACGATCACATTTCTTCCCTATTTTGATGTTTAGTGTGAACAATAACTGAACCTCTTGACCATGTCTGCATGCTTTTTCATGATCAGCAATCATGTGTTGCTGCCACATGATTGGCTGATTAGAAATTTGCAGTAACAAGCAGATGCACAGGTGTACCTAATAAAATGGCCACTGAGTGTATGTCCCATCGTACACATTGGCTTCAATAGTGCAGAAATGTCCTTTATGTGTGTGGCTCCTTACCATGAGAACTTCGTTTCTATGGAAAACAACACCACGAAAAATGCTTTATTTCATTATCTTGGTGTTATTCTTGCACGCTGAGGAAATACATCCTTTTTCTGGAAATTAAGATGTGTTGCCTTTTCATAAATTGGCATTCACGTGGATGACTTCCATCAGCTGTGCAGCAGATCTAAACAACTGGTCTTAACCGAGTGGCCTCGTTTTCAATGTGGGACTTCAGCTGTCAGTCTATGACCATAAAGCCCATTCAGATTTTTAATTTGCACTGGACAACACATTGCTATTCTGAAATGCTACCTCCATTGATACTGTAATCTAGTGCTGTGATAAGTTCTTCAACACCATGGTCTACTTTCTGGAATCACAATGCCTTCTGAATTTGTTGCTTTCCACAATTTCAGACATTGAGAGTTGTTCCAATTCACCATACAAGTCCTCTTTTGTATTACATGGCACTTGATTTGTCACTCTGAAGTACATTTGGAACCATTTCAGTTAGGATAGCATTTGTTTCTTTATGAGATAGCTACACCATTAGTGTCACTTATGAAAAACAATTCCATGTGTTCTTTCTATGAACTGAAAAGCTTACATACACAATCAGGGATTCCTGCGTAATTGGTACATATTTGGTCCTACCCCACCCCCCCCCCACCCCACAATGATTCAATTTGAGAAATATTTTCCCAGCAGGAGATAAAAGTCATCACTCGCTCCACACTATGAACCCCTGTAAAGAAAACAGTGCATTTTTCATCTCTTCATCTTCTATTAATCTAGAGGGCATAGACCCAGTCTAGTTACATTCTCCTCATGTATCCTTGATCGTTTTCATAGCACTCAAACTACTAGAAGCCCCCAAGAAGGTGTCAAATGATGTGTGTGTGTGTGTGTGTGGGGGGGGGGCAGGGATGGATGGTGAGGGGAGAGCGATGGGTTCTGAGGATGGGAACTTTTATAAAGTTCTAGACAGAAAACAGGATAGTGTGCACGGGAGCAAAATGGACCATTTTAACCAGCGTCTTTCAGAAAAAAAGATCTGAGCAGATATTTTCAAGTCAATAGTAAAATGAAAAAAATTAAAGACTCATTATCTAACTGCATGCAATGTTCATAGCAAGGCAGACAAATTAATAGCATAAATATAAATGGGTACAATTAAAAAGACACGTTGCAAGGTTGGAAATTAAATATTCCAGGGTACTTTTAGATGAGATAGGCCAAATGGAAAAGTGCAAGGATTATTCTTTATAATAACAGATTAGATAAAGGCAATAAAGAAGGTCTTAGCTTGGAAAATCAAAATGTAGAATCAGTTTAAGTGGAGTTGAAAGGTAGCAAGGTTCAGAAAGCAATAGTGAAAGTTGTATACGTCACCAAATAGTAATAGTAATGCACATTATCAATCAGGAAATATGAAGTGCATCTAGCAAGGATAGAAGATTTTTAATCTGTTTCATAGACAGGGCAAATAAAATGAGCAAGAATGATATGAAGGATCAGCTTATGGAACTTTTGAGAGATGGCCTGTCTCATCTCTGCATTGAGGAACCAACAAGAGAACAGGCCATTTTAAAGCTCATATTGTATAATAGGAAATAGCTAAATTGGTAAATTAAGGGGATTATAAGGAAGAATGATGATAATACAATAGGGGCTGATGTAACCTTCAATCTGAAATGATGTTTACTCCAAATCCGATGCAGCATGGACAATAAGCATAAAGAACACAACAAAAATATATAAATACATAAGATTAGCTTATATACATAATCTGAATATACAGAAAGTGACACTAGGTACAGGAGTATCTGTACATAAGGTGAGTCTGACAGGAAATGATAAAGAGGTGGTGCTGGGGTGGGTTCATGGAGAGAGCTGTTGATCAGCCGGATGGCCTGTGGGAAGTAACTAAAGAAACAGGAATAATAAGTTGGTGCAGATTCCAACATCCAAGGTGGCTATCAAAAGGAAACGGTAGTTAAACATCAAGAGATTGAACTTCACCCTCTTTAGGCAGAGTATGTGTGTATTTTATTCAAGATTCAAGATTGCTTCATGTTATTCCCTGTACAAGTGTAAGGGAGAACAAAATAATTGCTATTCCAGGTCTGATGCAACATGAAAAAGCTCCACAAAAGATAAAGAACACAGTAATAATTTTAAGAGTACAATACATATAAATACATAAGATACCTTATATACATAGTTTGTCTTTAAACTGAGGCTAGGCTGCACATAGCTGACTGACAGGAAATAATAAAGTAGTGGTGGAGTTAGTGGGTGGAGGTCTTGACCGGCCTTACTGCTTGGGGAAAGTAACTGTTTTTGGGTCTGGTGGTCCTGACGAAGTTGCTACATAGCCTCATCCACGGTGGGAGTGGAAATCAGACCATGAATAAGGTGGCTGGGGTCCTTCATGATGTTAGTTGCTCCCTTTCCAGCACCTTTCTGTATATATGTCCTTGATGATGGGTAGGCTGGTGCCAGTGATAAGTTGGGTAGTTTGGACTGCCCGTTGTAGAGCCTTCCTGTCTGCCGCAGTGCAGCTTCCATGCCAGGCAGTGATGCATCTCATTAGAGGATGCCCGCTACTGCCAGTCTGTAGAATGTTGTGAGTATGGATGTGCAAAGTCCAGCTCTCTTCAGCCTCCTCGGAAAGCAGAAGCATTGGTGAGCTTTCTTGACTGTGTAGGATGTGTTCTGAGACCATGAGAGGCTGCGTGAAGATGTGCGCTCCTAGCAGTTTGAAACTGCTTTCAGTTTCCTCCGCTGTGTTGCCGACTGAAAGTGGAGTATGAGTGGCACAAGTTCTCCTGAAGCCGATAACCATCTCCTATGTCTTGTTGACATTGAGGAAGAGGCTATTTGCCTGGTGCCAGGACTTGAGCTCCTCCGCGTCCACTTTGTAGGCCATCGCATCATTGTTGGTCCACCACAGTCGTATCACCAGAGAACCTGATGATGTGATTGCTTGGGTGTTTGGCCGTGCACCCATGTGTGAGCAGAGTGTACAGCAGTGGGTTCAGCACACAGCCCTGGGGGGGGGGGGGGGGCACCAATTTTGAGGATGATGGGAAGGGAGGAGTGGTTGTGCATCCTGGCTGTCCGAGGTCTATTTGTTAAGAAGTCCAACACATACAATAGTGTATTTGGACCGAGGAGTAGGAGTTTGTTCTCGAAGCTCTGTGGGGCAATACTGTTGAATGCCAAACTGAATGCAGAAACAGCATTCTGACGTAAGTGTCCTTATTTTCTAGGTGTGTCAGGGCCAGGTACATGACAGATGCTACGGCATCTGTTGTAAAGTGGTCCTGTTGGTAAGCATATTGGTGAGTATCCAATATGGCAAGGACGGAGTTTTTCATATGTGCCGTTATCAGCCATTCAGAATACTTCAGGATGATTGGCATCAGTGCCACTGGTGATTAGTTGTTTAGTTCTGAAGGTGTAAAGTTCTTCCGTGCAGTGATGATGGTGGTTGATTTGAAGCTGCAGCCTGGGTGAGTGTTGAAGATGTCACAGAGCTGGCTTTCCCTGAGTACTCAGCCTGAGATGTTGTCTGGCCCAGCTGCTTTATGGGGATGTCTCCCTGCGGACACCTTCTCATGTACGCTGCTGTAGCAGACAGTGGTTGCACACCGGGGGGCAGGGGAGTGGTTGGGACAGCTTTGATGGCTGGCGATGTGTTGCGTGCCTCCAAAGTGTGCATAAAAGTTGTTTAGAGTGTCGAGGGAGAGTCACTCCTCCATCCCCATCATCCTCAACATTGGTGCCCCCCCCCCCCCCGCAAGACCTGTGCCTAGGCTGTCTTTTAACACCTAAGATGAGGTTTCTTCTGGTTTCTTTGAGAGCTGTTTTGGTCACCAGACCTGAAGGCAATATCCCAGCCTCTGCACTCAGCAGTGCTTCCGGTTTTTTTGTGAACGGCACTTCCCACTTGCATTATAGCTATGATCCCACAACAATATTTTATTTTTATTTGTTCATGGGATGCAAATGTTTCTGGCAACGCCAGTATTGATTCCTCATTCTTACATGCTCCTGAACTGAGGAGATATTTTGGAATCTACTACACTACCACACTTGTACTCCTAGAGTCAGTTATAGGCTAAGGAGGTCTTAATTCCTTCCCGGAAGAACATTTTAATTCTGATTCTGACATATTGGTCCATGGCCTCCTCTTTTGCCAAGGTGAGGCTACCCTCAGGGTGGAAGAACAACATCTTATTTTCCATCAGGGTACTCTCAAATCTAACGGTATAAATATCACTCTCCTCTCCTATTAGATTCCTTCTTCTTCAGCCCTTGACCTTTCCCACCCAATTGGCTTCAGCTACCACCTTCTAGCTATCCTCCTTCCACTCCCCCCCCACCTTTTCATTCTGGTATCATCCCTCTTTCTTTCCAATCCTGAAAAAGGGTCACTACACAAAACATTGACTATTTATTCCTTTCATAGATGCTGCCTGAGCTGCTGAGTTCCTCCAGAATTTTGTGTGTGTTCCATTCCTTCATCTGTTGGGATTTTATATCAATTTTGTGGTTTGCGGTTATAGTAACTGAAACTAGCCTTTTCCTAAATGCTTGTTTTTAGTTCATTCCTCAAACTTAAATTACCAAGCACCATGTCGGACTTCACTGGATCAATGGTCCAGAATCCTAGCTGGTAATCCAGAAGTTTAAACATTCTGGAATGGCCTAAGATGTAAAAGGCATTAAGTAAATCCAACTTATTTCCCCTTTAGTTTCTTGTCCTCGCTTTCATGTTCAAACCATGGAGACACCTTCACAGCCCCTGATGACCCTGTGACTTCAGTCTCTGAGGTAGACCTGAGGGTATACTTCCGGAGGGTGAACCCATGGAAATCATCTGTCCCAGATGGAGTGAGTACTAAGTACCTGTGCAGATCAAATGGCTGGAATGTTCACCAATATCTTTAACTCTCGCTTCAGCACTCTGAGGTACCCACCTGCTTCAGACAGGCTTGAATTATACCAGTGCCTAAGAAGAACGTGGTAACTTGCCTCAGTGACTATCGTCCAGTAGCACTTACAACCACTGTGATGAAGTGCTTTGAGAGGCAGGTGATGAAACATATCAACTCCTTCCTGAGAAGTGACTTGGATCTGCTCCAGTTTTCCTACCATCACAACGCCTCAACAGTGCATGCCATTTCATTGGCTTTTCACTCAACCCTGGAACATCTGGACAGTAAAGACGCATACATCAGGATGCCCTTTATCGAGTAGAACTCGGCATTCACTACCATCATCCCTTCAAAACTGATCAATAAGCTTCAGGACCTTGGCCTCAATACCTCCTTGTAAAACTGGATCCTCAATTTCCTCACTTGCAGACTCCAGTTAGGTTGGATTGACAACAACATCTCCTCCATGATCTCCAAAAGTACAGATGCACCATAAGGCTGTGTGCTTAGCCCTCACTTTATTCGCTTTATAGTTATGACCAAGGGTCTAAGCACAGCTCCAATGCCACATTTAAGTTTGCTGATGACACCACTGCCATGGACCAAATCAAAGGTGGTGATGAAATAGTAGGGAGATTGAAAATCTGGCTGAGTAGTGCTACAAAAACATTCTGTCACTCAACATCAGCAAGACCAAAAGCTGATTATTGACTTTGAGGGAAAGAAAGCAAAGGTCCATGAGCCAGACTTCATTGGGGGATCAGAAGTGCAGAGAGTCAGCAACTCTGAATTTCTAGGTGTTATCATTTCAGAGGATCTATAATGGATCGAGTATGTAAGTGCCATTACAAAGAAAAAAGCACACCAGCACCTCTACTTCCTTAGAAGTTTGCAAAGATTCAGAATGTAATTTAAAACATTGAAAATTTTCTGTAGAGGTGTAGTGCAGAGTGTATTGACATCATGGGCTGGTATGGAAACACCAATACCCTTGAACAGAATATCCTACAAAGTGAAGTGGATATGGTGCAGTCCATCACAGGTAAAGCCCTCCCCGCTATTGAGCACATCTGTATGGAGTCCTCTCACAAGAAAGCAGCGTCCATCGTCAGGGACCTCCACCATCCAGGCAAGGCCCTCTTCTTGATGCTGCCATCAGGAAGAAGGTACAGGAGCCTCAGGACCCACAGCAGCAAGTTCAGGAATGGTTATTGCCCTTCAACCATCAGACTATTGAATCAGAGGGGATAACTTAATTCAACTTCACTCACCCCATCTCCGAACTGTTCCCACACCCTATGGGCTTCAAGGGCTCTTCATCTCATGTTCTCAATATTTTTTGCTTAATTATTCAGAATCAGAATCAGGTTTATTATCACTTGCCTGCGTCATGAAATTTCTTATTATTATGATTTTTTTTCTTTTTGTATTTGCACAATTTGTTGTCTTGTTGTTTATCTGCCCTGTTGGGTGTGGTCTTTCATTGATTTTATTGTGTTTCTTTGTTTTACTGTGTATACCCGCAAGAAAATGTATCTCACTATTGTATATGTTGACATACATGTACTTTGACAATGAATTTACTTTGAACTTTGACCTTTGGTAGACCTTTGTAACAAATGTGAAATATACTTATCAGGCACTGACCCATTTTTAAAGTAATGCTTAATTATCCATATGTTGGCATAGAAAGACCAGTCATGTGAGTATATAACATGATTTTGCCAATAAGAAGTTCTTTCCTAAGTAACAAGAGGGCAATTCACTCCGGGCAGTCTCAACTTTGTAAGTTAATCTTTCTGTTCAGATAAATGTGAGTAAACTCTCTGATGTGTGCTTCTTAGTTTATTCCCATTGAGGTCAAAATAACTTTTGAATGTGACTATGTCCTATTCCATGCCAAATCAAATTTCGATCGATCTGAGTCTGATGTGAAAGAAATTCTGAGGGATCTTGATACAGTAAACAGGAAGGAATTGTTTTCGCCTCATGGGTGAGACCAAACTTTAGGGGGCACTTGGTCATTTACAAATGAACTTGTAGAATGAGAGGTGGGGAGAAATGTTCAGCCATTGGGTGATGGATCGGGAACTCACTCCCCGTGAGGCCGGTAGAGCTAGAGCGCAGCAGATAGCATAATGCATTAACAGCACTCTCGACACTAATGGAATCCACTCCTGGTCTTTAAGGAGTTTATTAATTCTCCCTATGACCACAAGGGTTTCTTCCAGGGGCTCCAGCTTCCTCCCACATTCCAAAGATGTAGAGGTTAGTAGGTTAATTGGGTGTAATTGGGCGGTGTGGGCTCATTGGGCCAGAAGGCATTCTGCTGCAGATGCTGTGCATAGGATTGGAACTGGACTGGGTAACTCTTTCTTGACTGGCAAAGACATAATGAGCAGAATGGCATAACTCTATTGTAAATGTTGTACCATTTTTCTATAAAATGCACGTATTTCTTTGGATTTAGATGCTGGGATACAAATGATCACCCCATTCCATGGACAACACTCCGAGTAGGCATCGTGTTATCGATCGCAGTAAGTTCATAAATTAACTCTTGCATCTAGTCAAACAATCTTACCTTTGGCTGACGCAGTTCGCATCACTGTATGCCACTGATTGTTCTAAGGATAATACAGAATGATATAGTCTTTATGGCATTGTATCTTGAGGCCCAGTGCTAAAATATAGGTTAAAAATTGAACAAAAATTATCAATACCATGTTCTCACCATCTGTGATTTACTGTATAATATAGCACATGGTGACAATCTGGTGTTGAGATGGCATTTACTATAAACTTGCCTCAGATTGGTAGAAAGATTGTAGTAAGGACGCAGACCATTGGTCCTTGTACTCTTCTACTGCCACAACGAGGTCACCCTCAGGCTGGAGGAGCAACATCTCATATCCGCCTAGATAGCCTCCAACTTGATGGCGTGAACATTGATTTCTTTAATTTCCCCCCCCCCCTTCAATTCCCCCACTCTGGTTCCCTCTTTACCTCTTCCCTTCTCCTCACCTGCCTATCACCACCTCGTGGTTCCCTTCCTCTTTCGCTTTTTCCCATGGTCTACTCACCTCTTCTCCAGCTCTTTACATTTTCCACTATCACTTCTCAGCTTCGTACTTAACTTTCCCTTCCCCACCCACTTGGCTTCACCTATCACCTTGTATCTTGTGTTCCTTCCCCTCTGCCCGTCTTCTTATTCTGGTTTCTACCTCCTTCCATTCCAGTCCTGATAAAGGATCTCAGCCTGAAACATGGACTGTTTATTCATTTTCAGCGATGCTGCCTAACCTGCTGAGTTCCTTCAGCATTTTTTACTATAATCATTATTTGTCTTTTTCTGTATTTGCACCATTTGTCTTCTTTTGCACACTGGTTGCTTGCCAGTCTTTGAGTGTAGTGTTTCATTGATTCTACTGGTATTTCTTTGTTCTACTGTGAGTGCCGGCAAAAAAAGAATTGCAGGGTAGTATTTGGTGCCCTTCACATTCGTTGACAATATATTCACTTGGAACTTTTGGACTTTGAACTTTTAAATTGCAAGTTTGAAGTACAAATGAGTTCAATGTATGCTGGGTGTTAAATGTAGCAATTTCAGAGCATTTTGTTGTACAAGCTTAATACTGTGAAGTATTAAATAACATGCTTTACATTTAAAGTTAGAAAAAGCAAAAAAAAAAAAGCACCTTTACGTCCTCGGGAGTGAATGCAGTTCATCTGTCATTTCTTATTTAATTCACAGATAACCTTCTTCCTGTTTATTAATATTACACGAATACTGATGCAGAAGCTCAAGTCACCGGATGTTAGTAGCAAGAGCAGCTCACAGTACACGTAAGAAAGTTATCTGATCTTCCATGCTGAGCTCGCAGTAGAAAATATTGAACTGCACATTCTAGGTTTGTACCTCTGTATCATAAACATCAAAATCAGGTTCAGCAGCTGTGCTAGATGAGGTCGACCTCTGCTGTGCCACAGAGGACAAGCTGCAGCTGTGCAAGGAGAGACCGAACAATCAAAAGTTCCAACCACTAACCACAGTTCCCACTTTCTCTTGACCACACTGCACCAGAATATGTTCAAAGTTCAAAGTACATTTATTATCAAAGTACGTATGAGATTTGCCTTCCCACAGACGGCCATGAAACAATCTGGATCCTGGATCAGCTTCTGCAGCCACTTGAGGACCCACCAACAGAAAATCCCTTAGGAGAACATCATCCTTGACTCGAGGGATTACATTACTGCTATTACAACTGTCACTGTCTTACATGGCGTGACATTTGTTGTTTGGTGGCAAAGTACAGTGCAAAGACTTGAAGTTACTAAAAACTGCAAAATAGGTAGATAGTGCAAAATAAAAAGGACTAATGAGGTATTGGTAATGGGTTCATGGACCATTCAGAAATCAGGTGTCAGAGAGTAAGACACACTATTCTTCAAGATAAAAAAAATCCATGGACTAACAAAGCATCCTTTTATTGTATTGGCTATGTCAAAATTAGTTGTTGTTGTCATGACATTGTTGGAAAATTAAATGCAATATTCTAGTATTCTGGTAAACAAATCTGTTCTTGGCTAGAGGTGCTTTATTCAGTTGCCCGGTGGGTTCAGGACTACTGTTGGCTGTACCACTAACTTAAGATGATGGGACGCAAGGACGGAGCGCATACTCCGGCTCCCAGTGAAGGTGCTAGCATTCAATAGTGTTTCAAAGTTTCCAGTCAGGCATTTCAGTCACCTAGCACCCCACAAATACAGTGCTGCTGAACTTCTAGACAAAATTCCAATTAGTCCTCCAGCAGCAGAGACAATGGTGGTGCTCAGTGACTGGGAGAGAATGACCTGTCTGAAATGGCTCAGCAGAAAAGGTGGCAGATGCAGGCAGTGAGAGAGGAAGCAGAAATGTGGAAGTGAGCTGGGGCACTAGCTAGGCTGAGAGCTAACCTGACCGGGCTGGTAGGACCATCACGTCTCCTGGCACAACATCCGCTCACTGGTAAATAAAATGGATTCACTGAGACTGAGAATGAATGCACAGGAAGAGGTGAGAAACTGCTGCACTCTGGCTTCCACTGAGGCGTGATTAAACAGCAACACACCCGACTCAGCGTTTCGATTCGACGGGATGACACAGACAAGAATTCCCGGTCGGGGAAATCCAAAGAAGGTGGACTGTGTGTGTACATTAACAATGACTGGTGCACAAACTCATCTGTAGCTAGCAGTCACTGTTCTGGGGCAGTTGAACATCTTACAGTTAAATGCCGGCCACATTACCTGTTTAGTGAGTTTACTGTTGTGCTCATCACCACTGACTACATCCCTGCAAGCACGAATGCCAAGGACACACTGGTAGAGCTTTACACTATCATCACCTCTCTACAAAACAAGCATCCAAATGGTCTCTTCATAATTGCAGGAGACTTCAATCATGTTAACCTGCAGGGCATTTTACCCAAATTCCAGCAAAACGTCACCATGGTCACCAGGGGAGAAAACAGACTGGACCATGCATATACAAACAGACGTGGTACTTGCAAAGCCATCCCATGCCCTCTCCTTGACCTCTCTGACCACATCTCCACAATGCTAGTCCTAGCATACTGACCGCTAACGAAAATGGAGAAACCAGTCGAGTGGACCATCACTGTACGGCTTAATGAGGCATTCTCTAAGCTTCAGGTCTGTTTTTGAAAGGACGAACCGGCAGATATTCAAAGAGGCTGCCACAAATGGAGTAGACACAGATCTTGAGGAAAATGCCTCATCTGTCATTGGCTACCTCAGTAAGTGTGTAGACAACACTGGTACCTCAAGACCAGTCATCTCATAGCCCAACCGGAAGCCCTGGTTGGACTCAGAGGTACATTCCCTACTAAAAGCCGAGACACTGCCTTCAATCCAGTTACAGAACAGAGCAACCAGGCGAAACCTCATTTTAGTCATCAAGAGGGCAAAGACTGCCGACAGACAAAAAAAATTCCAGGAACACCTGTCTGATAATGATCTCTGGTATATGTGGCTAGGCATCAAGCACATTACTGACCAGGCAAGGCAAAGAGCGCCGACTGTACCAGTGATGCCTCCTAATGCTCTAAACAACTTTTATGAGGCTGCTATCTGGAAGAGCGGCAGATGTGAGAAGGACTCTGCAGAGAGTCGAACCACATAAGGTAGCCGGGCCAGGCAAAATCCCAGGCCGAGCACCTCAGGAATGTGCACACCAGCTTACTGCCGTCTTCATGGACATCTTCAACACGTTACTCATCTAGGCTTTTGTTCTCAAATAAGCCACCATCAACCCTGTACCAAAGAACTCCACACCTTCAGAACTAAACGACTCTGCCCAGTGGCGGCGACACCAATCATCATGAAGTGCTTTGAAAGGCCAATGATAATCAAAAACTCCATTCCATAAGAGATAGGAGCAGAAGCAGGCCATTTTGGCCCATCGAGTCTGCTCCACCATTCCATCATGGGCTGATCCAATTCTTCCAGTCATCCACCCTCCCTTGCCTTCTCCCCATACCCTTTGATGCCCTGGCTAATCAGGAACCTATCTATCTCTGCTTTAAATGCACCCAATGACTCGGCCTCCACAGCCACTCGTGGCAACAAATTCCACAGATTTACCACCCTCTGACTAAAGTAATTTCTCTGCATCTCAGTTCTAAATAGACGTCCTTCAATCCTGAAGTTGTGCCCTCTTGTCCAAGACTCCCTTACCATGGGAAATAACTTCAGCCACACTGGACATTATGCTTACTGACAGAACAGCTCCATGGCAGATGCTCCAACTGGTTGTATCACCATCTGGGATGGAGGGGTCACTGCAGAGCATTGAAAAAAGCTGCTGAAAGTTGTAAACTCAGCCAGCTCCATCATGGGATCTAGCCTCCCCAGCATTGACGATGCCTTCAAAAGCGGATGCCTCGAAATGGTGGCATCCATCGTTAAGTACCCCCATCACCCAGGATAGGTTTCAAATTTCACAACATATGCCAGTGATAGTAAACCTGATTCTGACTATAAGAACAGCCCAGACAGAAAAATTAGGCCTTTGGTGTGGTCACAAGCACACAGATGATTGGTATAGTCTTCAGACCTGAGTAACAACTCGTAGAAGAGAATACTAATTTGTTATTTGTGTTACACTCACATCAGGGAGGAGGCTACCTAATTCCATACCAGGACCACCCGACTTAAAAACTGTTACTTTTCCCAAGTCGTCAGGCTGATCAACACCTCCACCTGTTACCCACCCCTCCACTGCTACTTTATCATTTCCTGTCAGAGTCACCTTACGTACAGACATCCCTATGCCTAACATCACTTTATGGATATACAATTAATCTATGTATTTATATTTATTTATATAATAAATATTAATGTATTTATATTTATTGTGTATTGGGTTTTTTCCTGCTGCATCAGATTCAGAGTAACAGTTATTTTGTTCTTTGCATTTATGTACTGAAAATGACATTTAAGCGATCTTGAGTCTTATTCATCTTTAAGCAAATTAAAACAGAATGCCAATATCAACCGAGTCATTATTGATTGCCATCCATCAAAGTATTAATGAGGTTTTACTTGATTGCAGAAGTATATGGATTAACCTTGAAAAAATATTGGAACAGTTTGTGCTCCTGCTCTGTGCAAATGAATTAACCTGTAAATTTAGGGTAGTGCCCAAAAAACCAGAAGCAGGCGAGATCAAAAATCATATCTGAATCATTCTTTCCTCTGTTGTGGCTAACTCAAAGACTGTTCTTATCTGCTGATCAGTTAGTAAATGTTGGTCTTGCATAAATCCCCTCCCAACTAACAGTCAAACAACAGACCATGTTGGAGAGGATTTGCAATCATTCCATTGCAACAGTAACCAGGCGATAAGGGACTTCAATTAAAGTATTTTCCTTTCCCACAGTGACCTCTGCATGACCCCTCAAGTTAGGTTTAAATGGATTATGTTTCACAGACAATTGTGCGTGAATAAGTGTTGATATTATTGCAGAAATTGGAGTGATTCTCCATGAAACAATGCGAAATATTGCACTGTTGTCTCAACTGTCCAGCCCCCACAACAACTCCTCTTGTTATTCCCGTGGGCAGACAGAGCCTGGCTGGAAGTGAAGCAGACCAGTCTTGGAGAGGTGCCCAAAGACAGTTGTTAGGGACGGAGTGCTCGACTACACTATTTAAGGTCTTCTCTCTCCGCAGCAGCTACCTGTTCTACCAGCTGATGTAACATTCCCAGTAGAATATTTGATTATCAGCCGATTTATTTACCTTAGTCCTGAAGATTTATAACAGTGAACAAGCATTTGCTGTTTCTCTGCAGTGAGTAAGTCTTTTCCTAAAGTGTGCCACTGCTGCCAGTTTAACCTTCGTCAAACCGATGATTGTTTCTCTTCTCCCCAATTAACCAGGAGACTTGCCAAATCCTTGCTGCTCCTGATCCTCTTACTAGGAATCCATTACATCGTATTTGCCTTTATCCCAGATGAGATTAATAAGAAGCTAAGGATCGCATTTGATTTATGTCTTGGATCTTTTCAGGTAAAAATCATTTCTTTCCTCTTCTATTATTTAAATTATTATGTCAACAGTATTTGTATGTTTTTAAAACTAATTTGTTCCTTTTGCAGGGCTTTTTTGTTGCTGTTTGGTACTGCTTTTTAAATAGTGAGGTGAGTTAACCTGCTGATTTGAGATATTGCTGCTCTAAAATTTCTCAGTAATTCATTTGAAGAATCTACTCTCAAAGATACAGAAGACGTCAATGACAGAGCCTTAAGTCATTGGTTTATTGAATATCTTGAAGAGATAACAATCTCAAACAAAACATGACATTTTAATGTTTAGGTTGGGTATGTTTTTAGTAGTTATTGCTCTTTTCAATGAACTATACGAATCATTCAAAGTTCAAAGTAAGCTTATTGTCAAAGTACATATATACTACCTGAGATTCATTTTTATTTATTTGTTTGTTTATTTATTTATTAATTATTGAGATACAGTGCAAAATAGGAGCCATGCTGCCCAGCAATCCCCCGATTTAATCCTAGCCTAATCATGGGACAATTTACAATGATCAATTAACCTACCAATTAGTACACCTTTGGACTGTGGGAGGAAACCAGAGTACCCAGAGGAAACCCACATGGTCATGGGGAGAACATACAAACTCCTTACACGCAGCAGCAGGAATTTACTGTAGAACAAAGAACTACAATAGAAACAATGGAAAATTACATAGAAATAAAGACAGACAAACAACCAGTGTGCAAATACAAAGCACTAGTAATAGTAATATACAAAAATGTAAATAAATATGAGCTGTAGAGTCTTTGAAAGAGAGTCTATAGGTTATGGAATCAGTTTAGTGTGGAGATGAGTCAAGATAGTCCTTGAAAGTTAGTCCATAAAAGGAAGATAAATGATTTCATAGAAGTTTGAATATTGTTATTTCAGTCCAGCAATCAGGACTTAATTCTCCACCAATACCAAATCTGGGATATCATATTGACACACTAATTTTCCCAGGCAGTGCTCCCAGCCTGGATCCACACAATAAAGTAGTAAGAAATGTAAAGTAGGATGCACATTATGTGATCCTCTGTCCACTGAATTTCATAGTCTTCAGGACCTCCTCCATAATCGCCAGTCTGCGCTGGAGGTTCTGCGTTGTTGAATTGTGCCCAAGAATTCCTCCCAAATATAACTATAAACTTTTTACCAGTTTCATATTCGCGATTAATTATACAGATTGGCTGTTGAGCACAATATTAAACACTGGCTTTCCTTTGCGGCTATACCCTTGACATAGGGCTTGCTCAGAATTATACATGGTCTCAGAGAAAAAGAATTACAGAGTGCTCTTAAAAGAGGAATATGAAATCATACCGTAACAAAAATATATCTTAAGAACTCCACTGACAATTCACTTTACAAAAATGAACACTATTGATAAATTGGTAGCATACTTAATTCCAACATTTTGTTTCAAAGAAACAGCAACCTATATATGAATTAGTAGCATATCCTCTTACAATTAAGCCAATATTCCTGTCACATTAATGGTTCGTTCTTCTGTTGAAATAACTTATTTCAGGATATTAACTCAATTTCTCTGTTTATCTCTCAGTGATGCTCTACAACTACTGACTTTTTTTCAGATTCTCTGCTTATAATATGTAACTTTCTACCTTTCATTGAATTTTCCTGGGCAAATTGCCCTGCATTTCCTGAAGGAATTTGGTGTTGTTTCTCTTCCTCCCTGTTCATGAAATACATGCTGCTTTCCAAATAATTTGATTGTTGTTCAGTAACGGGCATTTTGCTGTATATTGTACATCCCGACCCACCTTCAGCACGTTAGCAAGAATGGTTTTGTCAACAAAAATAAACAAATTTACCAAATTACCAATTTTAGTGAACAGTTTGGTAAATTTGTTTACTTTTGTCACATGTATTGAGGTGCAGTGAAAGGCTCTGCTTTGCATGCCACCCATGCTGATCATCTATTACGATGATCCATTGAGGTAGTTTATGGGCAAGCAACAGCAGAATGCAGAATAAAGTGTGATGCAGGCAGGCAATCAATAAGGTGCAAAATCCATAACAGGTGATTGTGTGATCAAGAATCCATCCTCATTACACTAGGGTGTCATTCAATAGCCTTATAACAGTGGAATTGAAGCTGTTCATGAGCCTGGTTGTACATGCTTTCAGGTTTCCTATGTTGTGCAGACCTAAATCCACAATTCTCTGCAGTTTCTTGAGGTCCCGTGCAGAGCCTTAAGTAGCAAATATTGTAACTGTATGTGCGTTTCAGAAAGAGCTGTTAAATTGGAAATGAAATTGGTCTATCATTGTTGCACGTGCTGAGGTACAGTGAAAAGTTTGACTTGTGTAGTATTCATTAGGGTCAGACAATTACACAATGCATCCAGGCAATGCAAGGTCAAACAATAATGGAATGCAGAATAAAGTGTAAGAGCTAAAGGAAAAGTGCAGTGCAGATGGACAGTAAGGTGCAAGATTATAGCGAGGTAGACTGTGAAATCAAGAGTCTCACCTTATCATATTGGGGAACTGTTCAATAGCTTCATTACAGTGGGATAGAAGGTGCCCCTGAGCCTACTGGTACAAACTGTCGGACTTTTGTATCTTCTACCTGATGGAAGATGGGAGAAGAGGGAATGTTCACAGTGAATGGTGTCTTTGATTATGCTTGACTGCTTTAGTGAGGTGGCAATAGGCAAGGCCAGAGTCCACAGAGGGAAGGATGGCTCATGTGATATGCTGAGCTGTGCCTACAGCTCTCTGCAGTTTCATGCAGTTGCACGCAATTGATAGGGGTCAACACTGATATGCCAGATTTCTTTATGCTCCTGAGCAGGCAGAGGCTCTGATGAGCTTTCTTCATAAATATCACCTCTCCCAATAAATATCAACTCCCTACAAATTCAAATATAAAACTGGTGTAATCTCTAAAGGATGTTATCTACTCATTTCGAGTTTTACAATATTCCATCAAGTCCTCTAGTAAAAAGAGAAAATGGTGGAAATGCTCAACAGGGTCAAGCAATATCTGCTAAAAGCTAAATAGAATTATCATTGAAGACCAATATTTTCTGTATCTATTTCGGATTTCCAGCATCTACTGATCGTTTTTTCCTTGATTTTCACAGTCACAACTTGTATTCCACTCTCTCCGGCCCACCCAATCTAACACAATCCAGGATTTGAAGTTATGGTTTCAAAATACGAAATGCAGTGAAGGGGGAGGGGGTGATGATTTTAGAAAGGTAACTTTAGAGCAGGAAGTGCAAAAGGGAGAGTTAATATAGGGGTGTGCTGCAGCAAGGGCATGGAATGGAATGGCAACACCATTAGAAAAGATGAGTTTTAGCATTGCTCATGGCTTCTACTAGTGCTCAGTGAGCTCAGAGTTAATATGGTGATCTAAAATGGGCAAGATGAAGGCAGAAACAGTTGAATTCAGGATGAGGGAGCTTTGGTGGCTAGTATAGACAATGTCATCCCAAGAAACAGTGGCTATCAGCTTCTAGGAATGACAACAAATGTGTTGTACAGACCTGTAAATTGACTGAACCATGTGAATTTCAGCCCTAATCTCCTCAGACTTTTTTTCTTCTGTGTCTATAATTGGGTCATCCCAGTGTGGTGATTTGAAATGATTTGTCCTATTCTGAAAGCTCTTACGTATTTATTTAAAGATTCAGGATGGAATGGGCCCTTCCAGCCCAGTGAGCCGCAGTACCCAGCAACCCACCTACTTAACCCGAGCCTAATCACAGGACAATTTACAATGGCCAATTAACCTACCAACCGGTATATCATTGGACTGTGGGATGAAACCAGAACACCACATCCTCCTCGTGAACTCCCAGGCAGAACGTATAAACTCCTTTCAGACAGCGTCAAAGGCCAATGAGCCAAAGCTGCCTTTATAACCCTATCTACCTGTGATGCCACTTACAAGAAATTATGGATCTATATTCCCAAGTGCCTTTGGTCTATGGCACACCTAAATGCCTGACCATTCACTGTGTATATCTTAAATCCAAAAGATTCTCCAGATGCTGCAAATCCAGAGCAACACCTGCTTGAATTCAGTAGGTCAAGCAGCATCCATGGAAATGGATAAACAGTCAACGTTTCAGGCCGAGCCCTGATCAGTCTCTGGTGAGGAAGGCAAATGCAATGTTAGGATTCATTTCAAGAGGACTAGAATATGAAAGAAAGGATGTAATGCTGAGATTTGTAAGGCATTGGTGAGGCCTCACTTGGAGTGTCGTGAGCAGTTTTGGGTCCCTTATCTCAGAAGGAATGTGTTGACATTGGAGAGGGTTGAAAGAGGGTTCACAAAAATGCTTCCAGGATTGAATGGCTTGTCATATGAAGAGCGTTTGATGGCTCTGGGCCGTATTCACTAGAATTTAGATGAATAAAGGGTAACCTAATTGAAACCTATCGAATGGTGAAAGGCCTTGACAGAGTGGATGTGGAGAGGATGTTTCCTATGGTGGGAGAGTCTAAGACCAGAGGACACAGCCTCAGAATAGAATGGAGATGAGGAGGAGTTTCTTTAGCCAGAGAGTGGTGAATCGGTGGAATTCATTGCCACAGGCAGCTGCGGAGGCTAAATCTTTATGTATATTTAAGGCAGAGGTTGATAGATTCTTGATTGGCCAGCACGTGAAGGGATATGGGGAGAAAGCAGGAGATTGGGGATGAGAGGAAAAATAGATCAGCCATGATGAAATGGCGGAGTAATCTCGAGGGGCCAAATGGTCTCATTCTGCTCCTATGTCTTATGGTGTAAGACCTACCCTGGTTTGTCCTTCCAAAATGTAACGTCTCACATTTGTTTGCATTAAATTCTATCTGCCATTTCTCAGCCCAATTTCCCAGCTAATCAAAATCACCTTGCAAGCTTTGATAGACTCAATTACTGTCCACAATACTCCCAATATAGTGTAATCCACAACTTTTTTGTTCTAATTTACCATAATATTAACTAAATAACTAATATAGATAATAAAGAGTTATAGACCCAGCACTGATCCCTGAAACGTAGCCCTCCAATCAAAGAGACAACCATCTCCTATTGCTATTCTCTGGCTTCCTACGGTAAGTCAATGTTGAATTCAGTTGACACACACAAAATGCTGGTGGAACACAGCAGGCCAGGCAGCATCTATAGGAAGAAGCACTGTCAACGTTTCGGGCTGAGACCCTTCGTCAGTGCTTCTCCCTATAGATGCTGCCTGGTCTGCTGTGTTCCACCAGCATTTTGTGTGTGTTGCTTGAATTTCCAGCATCTGCAGATTCCCTCGTGGTTGAATTCAGTTGACTTCTTTATCCTGAAGATCAAGTGAGTTAACCTTCTGCACCAGAATCCTATGTGTGATTTTGTCAAAGGCCTTGTAGACAACATGCACCACCTTTCCTTCATCAACCTTCTTGGTAACCTCCTTGAAATACTCTACAAGGTTGGTTAGATATGACCAACCATGCCCGAAGCCAAGTTGACTATCACTAATCATGCCTTCTCTATCCAAATACTTATATATCCTGTCCCTTAGTATATCTTCCAATAACTTAGCTACAACTGACATCAGCCTCACCAGCCCATAATTTCCTGGTTTATTCTGAGAGACTTTCTTGAATGATGGGAAGACATTAGCTATACTCCATTCCTCTGGCACATCACACGTGGCTAAGGACACTTTAAAAATCTCTGCAGCACTCCTGCAATTCCTGCACCAGCCTCCCACAACTTCGAAGTGGACACCTTGTCAATCCCTGGGGATTTATACACCCTAATTCTTCTCAATAAAGTCAGTATCTACTCTTCTGCGATCTGGATATGCTCAATGACCTCGTTATCCTATTGCCTCATTTCCATAGTCTCTGTGTCTTCCTCCCACAGCTAAAAGACTATTTCAGTTCTGATTTGAAGTTATAATTGAGCATTTTGACACTGGAGTCAGTTCAATTGGTGCCTTTGGAAATATTGTTCTCGGTATGAGCTCCCGTAAGGTCAGGCAACTAAGCTTCACCTAGAACTGTTCTTCACTAAACTGAGGAAGATTGTTAAAGTTGACGGATGTACAAATAATAATTGTTTAAACAGGGTAACGCAGTAGTTAGCGTAACACTGTTACAGCACCTGCGAGTTCAATTCCTGCCACCGTCTGCAAGGAGTTTGTAGTTCTTCCCGCGAACGCGAGTTTCCTCCGGGTGCTCCAGTTTTCTCCCACGTCCCAAGTACGTATGGGCTCGCAGCTTAATTGGTCACGTAATGGAATTACAGTAAGTAGTTTGGGTTCTTTGGGACAGAAGGACCTGTTACTGCGCTTTATCTCCAAAAAAATATACCGTAGATTCCGGATTATAAGCTGCTACTTTTTTCCCACGCTTTGAACAGCTTTGAACACTGCGGCCTTTACTACGGTGCAGCTAATGCATGGTTTTTTTTCATGCCGCCAAAAACATTTTGCCTCGTAACAGTAGACCAATAAAATTGATGAGTAGTTCACAGAGGTCCAATGAAATTGTACGATAAATCAAGCGCACTTTCACAATTAAATTATTGTAAATCAGTCATTTGTACTCACCCTCATCAACATGGAAAACACTCGAAGAAAAGCATTGTGCTGCCTTTATGGCAGTTATTTAGTTTATAATATTTTCGCTTAGTAATTCATTTGTTAGTATTTTCTAGTTAAAGTTAGAAGTGTTTTAAGTATATTTGTTTTCTGTACTACATCCCGGAATGCTATGATGTCACATCCAGTTTCGCCGCGTCTTGTGGGAAAACACCGGTTTGTGATAAACGGAAAGGAGGGGGCGAGCGCATTAGACCCGAGCGAAAACGCTGCTTTTAAGTTAAAGGCGATCAATAACTTTTCCTGGTAGGCTGCAGTATATATTTTTTTACCAGTCGTTAGGAGATATTGGAATGTTGTTCGTGCACTGTTCAGTAAAAAAGTATACGCAACGTAATTTGTGTGTTACCGATACGTATGTATATTTAAAAGTAACCGTGTTACAGGCACGGTTCGAAAAAAAGCATTTGCAATATGTATTTGTTTATGTTACCATACGGATTTAATTAAAAGTTAAAAAATCCTCATGTGTAATACCTTTCTGTGTAAATATCTCATATTACAGCGTGGGACACCTGCGGCTTAAAATCCGGTGCGGCTTGTACAAGTACAAAATTGATTTTCTTTCTAAAATTAGAGCCTGCGGCTTTTAATCAGGTGCGCTCTGTAGTCCGGAATCTACGGTATATGAGAAATATTGAGAGAGGAGATAAGGATTCATCCGGTTTCCTCCCACAGTCCAAAGACTGCGTTAGGTTAATTGGTCATTGTATATTGTCCTGTGATTAGGCAAAGATTAAATCGGAGCTTTGCTGAGTGGTGAGGCTCAAAGAGCCAGAATGGCCTATTCCATGCTGTATTTCAATAACTAAATAAAGTTCAATAACTAATTGAATATATGTATTTGTATTTATTTAAATACATAGTATATTAATTGTTATATTAAGAACCATGAAAATAGGTGTACAGTATTGTATTGTATCAAGAAATTCTCCATTCTTCATCTACAGGTTCAGGTTGAACTGAAAAAGAAATGGCGAATTCTGACTTCATGTAGTCAACTAAGATCCAATTACAGTCTGCACAGTGGGTCACTATCTGGGAATGGTACCACCCACAGGAATACCCGAGCACAGTCCATCCTCCAGACAGAAACGTCTTTGGTATAAATGACCACATGGAATCCAGAAGCTTACTATATCTGTGTTGTTTGTTGGGAAGCTCGTGGGAAACTCTGGCGTATTTTTTTCTAGAGTCGCAGCATTTGCATTTTGGATCATGTCTGTTTATGAGAAATATATCAAAAGGTTTACAGCTAAGCAAGTTGTCTTCAAATGTAATGCCTTTTAAGGATTTCTTGAAAGCAGTTTTAATATGCTTTTCTGTATGCCTAATAAGCTGCTTGAACATTGCATTTGCTATGTCCTTCAAGTTCAGGTTCTAGTTCAAGATCAAGTTTATTGTCATTCAACTGTATACATGTATACCCCAAATAAAACAACTTTCCTCCAGACCACGGTTTACAACACAGTACATATAACTCACACACAACATATAAAGTGATATTTACACAAATAAATTAACAAATAATAACATATATTCCAGAAGATTGACATTTAGCAAAAGGTGTATTTATGACACAAGTAAGAAAGTAAACACTGCTGACACTTCATACGTGGTGGTAGGGAGTTCTGTAGTCCCCTGGTCTGGGGGTAGGAAGTTGTTTCCCATCCAAAGAGTTCTTGTCCTAATGCTGCTGTGATGTTGACTGACTTTGGCACCCTAGAAAATAGCAATAGATCACCAGTTCCTAGAAGCTATAGCTTCCTGGCATCAGAAACCCTAAACACTCATAACTTTGAATATGACTTTCACTGATCCCTATCAATTTCACTCAATGGAATTCTGCCATGTTGCATGTATTATATATGTGGGATTTTTTCAAACATGCCCATATTTCAAGTTGGTTAAAGTTGTATTCTACTGGTACAGTAGCTTGTTGTTTCTGTAAGTGTATTTTGAGCAATAAAACTGTGCAGATCTGTGTTGCAATGAGAGAAGTGCTGACTTCCCTGAGAGTTTAGTACTGGGCAGGGAACTTAAGATGGAAATAATTGTGGCCAATTTCTCTAACAACTCCCCTCTTTTTTTCCCACCTCACCCCCCGTTTTCCTCATGTACTGCCATCGGCTTCATCTTCTTTCCTCTGGTTCCCCACCTCTCAAATCAGTTTCCTTCTTCAGCCCTTTGACTTCTCCACCTATTACCTCCCAAATTATCATCATATTCTTCTGTCCGTTTCCCCCTTCCACAGCCTCCTGCCTTGCCCCATGACCTATCACCTATCACCTGCCAGCTACTGATCCTCTCCCTCCCACTGTCCTTTTATTCCGGCTTCTGTTCCCTTCCTTACCAATCCTGGTGAAGGGTCGCTGTTCAAAATAGCAATTATGCTGTCTGACCCACTGAGTTCCTTTTGCATTTTGTATGTCTTGATTGAGTTAAGAGATAAAAATTACAGGATTTGGAGGTGTTGAGTTCATATCTTAACACAATAGCTCAGGATTTTATGCCCAGTGATCACTTCATTAGATACACCTGTACACCTGTTCATTATTACAAATTATCTGATCAGCCAATCTCATGGTAGCAATGCAAGGCATGAAAGCATACAGACATTGTCAAGAGGTAACTTTGACCATTGATGCGAGGCGGAGTGATTTGAGGCTCTCAAAACTGCTGATCTCCTGGGATTTCACACACAGCAGTGGTACTGAAAACCACAAGCATCCAATGCTCTGTGGGTAAAAACACATTGATAATGAGAGAGGTCAGAGGAGAATGGCCAGACTAGTTCAAGCTGACTGGGAGGTGACAGTAACTCAAATAACCATGCATTACAACAATGGTGTATAAATGTGAGGTTGTGCTGCAGCTATGTAGAACCCTTGTCAGACCCCACTTGAAGTACTGTGCTCAGTTCTGGTCGCCTCACTACAGGAAGGATGTGGAAACCATAGAAAGGGTGCAGAGGAGATTTACAAGGATGTCGCCTGGATTGTGGAGCATGCCTTATGAGAATAGGCTGAGTGAACTCGGCCTTTTCTCCTTGGAGCGAAGGAGGATAAGAGGTGACCTGATAAAGGTGTATAAGAGGCATTGATTTAGTTTTTTAATTTAATCTAATTTTAATTAAAATTTAATTTTAAGTCACAATTAGGGTTTAGAGCAATGGATAACAGAGCGACTATCTACCATCACCAGTTACTGTTAGAATACAGAGTTCGCCCAAAAACAAACCTTCATGAAAATCTGCTGGGTAGATTGCGCGACCTCGTCTTGCTGACGGAATCAGGCCTGCAGTCCTCGGAGTCGCCTGATGCCCGTGGCCAGAGGTGGGGACAGCATAAGCGGCGTGCGAGGAAGCTGAAGTGAGGTGAGCGGGCAGGAGTCCGTGCCAGGAAGAAAGCAAGCCCTGGCCGGCCGGTTCTCCTGTCCATTCTGTTCTCCAATGGACATTAAATTGGACTATATCTATGGCAACGATATACTTGGCGGGAGTACAGAAATAGATGGAATCTCGGACACAGCCATTCAGCTGTTTATATTATGTAACAGAATTTCCCCCAAGCCATCGGACTACCAACCTACTGCCCTCTGCTGTGCCTATTGTCTTGTTTATTATTTATTGTAATGCCTGCACTGCTCTGTGTACTTTATGAAGTCCTGGGTAGGTCTGCAGTCCAGTGTAGTTTTTGCGTAGGTTTACATAGTTCAGTCTAGTTTTTGTATTGTTTCATGTAGCACCATGGTCCTGATAAACGTTGTCTCGTTTTTACTATGTACTGTACCAGCAGTTATGGTCGAAATGACAATAAAAGCAACTTGACTTGACTTGACTTGACTTGATCATGTCGATAGACAGGCTTTTTCCCAGGGATGAAATGGCTAACATGAGAGAGCACATTTTTAAGTTGCTTGGAAGCAGGTACGGAGGAGATGTCAGGGATAATTTTTTTATGCAGAGAGTGGTGAGTGAGTGCAGGCGACGGAGGTGGAGGCGGATACGATAGGGTCTTTTAAGAGACTCCTGGACAGGTAATGGAGCTTAGAAAAATAGAGGGCTATGGGGAACCCTAGGTAATTTTTAAAGTAAGTTACCATATGGCACAACATCGTGGGCCAAAAGGCCTGTATTGTGCTGTAGGTTTTCTATGTTTCTAATGGTGTGCAGAAGAACATCTCTGAACACACAGCATTTCAAACCTCAAAGTGAATGGGCTACAGCAGTAGAAGATCACAAACATACACTCAGTGGGTCGGAGTGTCGGAATTTTTGTGAATAGAGCCAAGGAACTGCAAGAGTAAAACTTCCCTGATGGGAGTTATATACAGTAGTAAGGATATGGTGTACAAGTTTCAACAGGAGATAGAAAATGTATGTCAAAAGGGCAATGTTACAATAGTCATGGGGAATTTCAATATGCAGGTAGACTGGGAAAATCAGGTTGGTGTGGGATTCTAAAGGGAGAATTTCTATGATGCCTATGAGATGGCTTTTTAGAGCAGCTCATGGTTGAGACAGCTAGGGGATCAGCTATTCTGAACGGGGTGTTGTGCATAAGGAAAAACTTCTTCTCCCAGAGAGTTGTGGGGGTCTGGAATGCACTGCCTCGGAAGGCAGTGGAGGCCAATTCTCCGGATGCTTTCAAGAAGGAGCTAGATAGGTATCTTATGGATAGGGGAATCAAGGGATATGGGGACAAGGCAGGAACCGGGTATCGATAGTAGTTGATCAGCCATGATCTCAAAATGGCGGTGCAGGCTTGAAGGGCCGAATGGTCTACTTCTGCACCTATTGTCTATTGTCTATAACTGGAATTGAGTAGAGAGCTCAAGGTAAAAGAACCCTTAGGGGAAAGTGATCATAATATGATCAAATTCACACTGAAATCTGAGAAGGAGAAACTAAAGTCAGATGTATCAGTATTACAGAGTAAAGGGAATTACAAAGGCCTGAGAGAGGAGTTGGCCAGAATTGTTTGGAAAAGAACATTGGCAGGGATGACAGAAGAGCAGCAATGGCTGGAATTTCTGGAAGCAATTCAGAAGACCCAGGATATATACATTCCAAAGAGGAAGAAGTATTCTAAAAGCAAGATGACACAGCCATGGCTAACAAGGGAACTCAAAGCTAACATAAACACCTAAGTGTGGGCATATAATAGTGCAAAAATTAGAGGGAAGTTAGGGGACTGGGAAGCTTTTAAATACCAACAGAAGGCAGCTAAAAAAGTCATTAAAAAGGACAAGATGGAATACAAAATTAAGCTAGCCAATGATAAACTAGCGAAGATCTGCAGAAGCTGGGAATCCAAGCAACAAACACAAAATACTGGAGGAACTCAGCAGGCCAGGCAGCATCTGTGGAAAAGAGTACAGTTGACATTTTAGGCAAGTAATATTAAAGAGGATACTAAAAGTGTCTTCTGATATATGAAGTATAAAAGAGAAGTGAGAGTGGATATCGGACCACTGGGAAATAATGCTAAATAGGTCATAATGGGGAACGGTTAATTGGCGGACAAACTGAATAAGTATTTTACATCGTTCTTCACTGTGGAAGGCACTAATGGTATGGTGGACGTTCCAGGTGTCAGGGGTCATGAAGTGTGTGAAGCTACCATTACTAGGGAGAAGGTTCTTGGGAAATTGCAAGGTCTGAAGGTAGGTAAGTCATCTGGACCAGATGGTGGACACCCCAGGGTTCTGAAAGCGGTGGCAGAAAAGATTGTTAGGTATTAGCATTGATCTTTCAAGAATCACTAGAATCTCGAATGGCTGTAGAAGATTGGAAAATTGCAAATGTTACTGTACTCTTTAAGAAAGGAAAGAGGAAAAAGAAAGAGAACTATAGGCCAGTTAGTCTGACCTCAGTGATTGGGATCATGTTGCAGTCAATTGTTAAGGATGTAGTTTTGGAGAACTTCGAGACACATGATAAAGGATTAGTTGGGATGGTTTCCTCAAGGGGAAGTCTTGCCTTACAAACCTGTTGGAATTCTTTGAAAAAGTAACAAGCAGGATAGACAAAGGAGTATTGGTTGATGTTGCATGCTTGGATTTTCAGAAGGCATTTGACAAGGTGCCACACATGAGATTGCTTAACAAGCGACAAGCCCATGGTATTACAGGAAAGATTCTAGCATGGATAAAGCAGTGGCTGATTGGTAGGAAGTAAAGAGTGGGAATAAAGAGAGCCTTTTCTGGTTAGCTGCCAGTATAAAGGGCAGTATAAAAATAAAAGAGAAGTATAACATAGCAAAGATGAGTGGGAAACCAGAGGACTGGGAAGCTTTTAAAGAGCAACAAAAAAGGCAATACGCCAAGAAAAAATGAGGTAGGAAGGTAAACTAGCCAAGAATATAAAGGAGAATAGTAAAAACTTCTTTAGGTATGTGAATAGCAAAAAAATAGTTAAGACCAAAATTGGACCATTGAAGACAGAAACGAGTGAATTTATTATGGGGAACAAGGAAATGGCAGATGAGTTGAACAAGTACTTTGGATCTGTCTTCACTAGGGAAGACACAAACAATCTCCCAGATGTAATAGTGGTCAAAGGAACTAGGGTAAAGGATGAACTGAAGGAAATTTATATTGGGCAAGAAACGGTGTTGGATAGACTGTTGAGTCTGAAGGCTGATGTCCCCGGGACCTGATGGTCTGCATCCCAGGGTACTTAAAGAGGTGGCTCTAGAAATCGTAGACACATTGGTAATCATTTTCCAATGTTCTATGGATTCAGGAACAGTTCCTGCTGACTGGAGGGTGGCTAACATTGTCCCACTTTTTAAGAAAGGAGGGAGAGAGAAAACAAGGAATTATAGACCGGTTAGCCTGACGTCAGTGGTGGGAAAGATGCTGGAGTCAATTATAAAAGATGAAATTGCAACACATTTGGATAGCAGTAGAAGGATCAGTCTGAGTCAGCATGGATTTACGAAGGGAAAATCATGCTTGACTAATCTTCTGGAGTTTTTTGAGGATGTAACTATGAAAATGGACAAGGGAGAGCCAGTGGATATAGTGTACCTGGACTTCCAGAAAGCTTTTGATAAAGTCCCACATAGGAGATTAGTGGGCAAAATTAGGGCACATGGTATTGGGGGCAGAGTACTGACATGGATTGAAAATTGGCTGGCTGACAAGAAACAAAGAGTAGTGATTAACGGGTCCCTTTCAGAATGGCAGGCTGTGACCAGTGGGGTACCGCAAGGTTCGGTGCTGTGACCGCAGCTGTATAGGAGTAAAGAGGTCCTTCTGCAGCTGTACAGGGCCCTGGTGAGACCCCACCTGGAGTATTGTGTGCAGTTTTTGTCTCCAAATTTGAGGAAGGACATTCTTGATATTGAGGGAGTGCAGCATAGGTTCACAAGGTTAATTCCCGGAATGGCGGAACTGTCATATGTTGAAAGATTGGAGCGACTGGGCTTGTATACACTGGAATTTAGAAGGATGAGAGGGGATCTGATTGAGATATATAAGATTATTAAGGGATTGGACACATTGGAGGCAGGAAGCATGTTCCTGCTGATGGGTGAGTCCAGAACTAGAGGCCACAGTTTAAGAATAAGGGGTAGGCCATTTAGAACAGAGATGCGGAAAAACTTTTTCACCCAGAGAGTGGTGGATATGTGGAATGCTCTGCCCCAGAAGGCAGTGGAGGCCAAGTCTCTGGATGCATTCAAGAGAGAGTTAGATTGAGCTCTTATAGATAGCGGGGTCAAGGGATATGGGGAGAGGGCAGGAACGGGGTACTGATTGTGTATGATCAGCCATGATCACAGTGAATGGCGGTGCTGGCTAGAAGGGCTGAATGGCCTACTCCTGCACTTATTGTCTATTGTCAATGACTAATGGTATTCTACAGGGGTTTGTGTTTGGACCGATTCTTTTTACATTATATGTCAATGATTTGAATGATGGAATTGATGGCTCTGTTACAGTTTGCAGATGATGTGAAGATATTTGGAGGGGCAGATAGCTTTGAGGAAGTAGAGAGGCAGCAGAAGGACTTTGATGGATTAGGACAATGGGCAAAGAAGTGACGGATGGATACAGTGTTGGGAAGTGTATGCTCTTGCACTTTGGTAGAAGAGATGAAAGGGTTGGCTATTTTATAAATGGAGAGAAAATAAAAAGGGATGTGGGAGTCCTTGTACAGGATTCCCTAAAGGTTAATTTGCAGGTTGAGGCTTTGGTGAGGAACGCAAATGTGATGTCTAGAAATGTGAGGACTAGAATGTAAATGCAAGGGTGTAATTTTGAGATGTGTGAGGCCTCACTTGGAGTATTCTGAGGAGTTTTGGGCCCCTTATCATAGAAAGGATGTGCTGAAACTGGAGAGGGTTCAACGAATGTTCACGAAAATGATTCCAGGATTAAATGGCTTGCCATATGAAGAGCATTTGAGGGCTTTGGGCCAGTATTCACTAGAATTGAGAAGCATGAGGGGTGACTTCATTGAAACCTTTTGAATAGTGAAAAGGCTTGATAGAATGGATGTGGAGAAGAAGTTTCCAATGCGTCTAAGAGTGTCTAAGACTCAAAATAGAGGGGCGTCCTTTTAGAATGCAGTTGAGGAGGAATTTCATTAGCCAGAGAATGGTGAATCTGTGGAATTCATTGCCATAGGCAGCTGTGGAGGCCACGTATATTTAAGGCTGAGTTTGATAGATTCTTCATTGGTCAGGGCATGTCATGGGGCAGGGGTTGGGGTGGGTAAGACAGGAGACTAGGACTGAAAGGAAAAATGGATCAGCTATAAAGAAATGTTGGAGCAGACTCAATGAGCCAAATGGCCTAATTCTGCTCCTATATCTTGTGGTCTTACGGCCACTTTATTAAAGTGGCACCTGAGTGTACATTTCATCAATTATGTCCTCTGGAATAAAATTGCAGTGAGCAACCTGAAGCTTCTGAGTTTCTGGATTCGGTAATGTCTTTTAGAAAAGGAAATCCACCATCCTTTCCAGCCTAGATTTAGGCTACCACTGATCTTGTGCCGGACTCTCAGTTGCACTTTGAAATGGCCCACTAGATTATTCACTTCAACGACAATCAGGAAGGGCAACAAACTAGAGACATGAAGGGATATGGAGAGAAGGCAGGAGATCAGGGCTGAGACGGAAATGGCAGATCAGACACAATAGGCCAATGGTTTAATTCTGCTCCTATATCTTATGGTTTTATGGACATATCTAACCACCCCCATGGAATCTAAAATTCCAAGTAGTCTGACTTCGTACCTCCCACAGCACTCTCTCTGTGCCTGTGCGGTTTCATTTCCTAAGCTGACTTGAATTAGAGCTGCTTCTATGATAGGATTATCGACATATTGACTCATAGAAATGACAAAATATAATTTGGCATCCATAGCCATTTGTAATCCTGAATTCCACAGATTCACCACCTCACTTCTCCACATCTCAGTCCTAAACGTTTTGTGCTGAATCCTCAAATACATTCCTGGTTCTAAGCACCTCCAATCTAAAAAAGTATCCTCCTCACATTCAGTCTGGTGAACCCAGTCAGAATTTTGCACATTTCCATTTAGGGCCTGTGGTGAACTACATATACCTGTCTGGACACGCCCCCCCCCCCCCCCCCCCGCTGACTGCTCCTGTGGCTCCTCCCACAGACCCCAGTATAAAGGCCATTGCAGGTACAGCCCCTTCCTCAGTCTCCAGGATGTTGTGTGGTGGTCACTTGCTGCTTGTTCTTTCTTCCAGCCAATAAAAGCCTATATCTCGCCTCACGTCTCCGAGAGTTATTGATGGTGCATCAGGGCCATGCATGTTTCAGCCAAATACTTTTGTCCTGACAAAATGATTCTTAGTTCTGTTCTAAGTGAAACTACTTGTCAATAGTTATCCTAAAATGCCATCAATTTGCCATTATGTTACTTTACTATCCTGAGAGTGTACAAGCCGTCCTTGGGGGTAAGAACTCCTGACTGGTTGGCACTTCCACATGCAAATAGGATCCTATAATATTATTAAAATATCTAACATATTTGCATACATTTGTTCCAGAATTGGTTTCCTCTCTCGCCCCACTTTTGGTAATTATTTTTTCTTAGCAATCATATGCCTTTTAATGCATTTTATTACAACATTGCGGAAATATAGACAGAGAGGCCACTTTATTAACTATACCTGTACAGCTGCTCATTAATGCAGATACTAATCAGCCAATCATGTGGCAGCAATTCAATGCATAAAAATCATGCAGATATGACCCAGAGGTTCAGTTGGTGTTCAGACCAAGCATCAGAATGGGGAAGAAATGTGATCTAAGTGACTTTGACCATGGGTTGATTGCTGGTGTTAGACGGGGTGGTTTGAGTATCTCAGAAACTGCCGACCTCCTGGGATTTTGTGCACTACAGTTGACAGAAACGTGTGAGAAACAAAAATCCCATGAGTGGCAGTTCTGTGGGTGAAAACACCTTGTCAACGAGAGAGGTCAAAGGAGAACGGCCAAACTGGCTCAAGCAGACAGGAAGGTAACTATAGCTCAAATATCCATGCATTGTGAGAGTGGTGTGCAGAAGGGCATCTCTGAACACACAACATATTGAACCTTGAAGTGAATGGGCTACAACAGCAGAAAACCACAAGCAGACACTCAGTGGCGACTTACTATGTACAGGAGGTATCTACTTCAGTGGCTTCTGCATGTGGTTAACATCCCAAGTGATTTTTGTGTTTTATGCAAAAGATCTCCTTAGGGACGCCTGTGAAAATGTAACCCATTCATCACCTGGGAATATCCTGTATAATGTTTTTTTCCTTCTGTAGCATTGTTACAGTCCATGTCTTTGATTAGAGCTAAACAGTGACCTAATGAAGTGCTTTTTCTCTATGATTACATTTATTTCTTTCATAAATGATCTAAAATGACCCCTACTACCACTCCATTCCAAGGACATCCCAGCAAAACAGAATTTGAAATGATAATCCTGTTTTAATTAGAAGTTCTTGAAACATTTCCAGACAGCCCAACCATTCCTAAAAAGGTGACTGAAATGTATTAAAAGCTGTTTCCTGGAAGGATATTTACCAAAAGTTTATTTAGATAGTGGGAACCTTTTATTGGACTGCAAAATGGAAAATATAATTTGAACAGATAAAAACTGATTTCCCTTGTGTCTATAACGTAGTTCCTTGCAATTAAGAGATTTTATACAGAATAAAGTAACATAATGCTAGAACTTAATTTCATAGAGACAGAAAAATATGAATTGTCAACATACTGTTCACACATTATACAGAGATTGTTAATCTTTGTGAGTTGGTTGCTCAGCTGAAATATAACATTAAACAAATGAACAGGCCTCCTCTGATGATCATAGAATAAAATGGAGTGGCTGTATTAAATGGGAATTAAGTTCAATAGCTTTAATTAGACTATCACCTGATCTAAGTATTTACAGTTGTCAAATAAATCACAGACATAGATATAAAGAGTTTGGGGCCATAAATGAAAGAAGTATTATATTCTTCAGCAGGAAAGGGTCAATCATCCTGCAATGTTGTGTCGAACCGATTAAATCAGTAATCAAATGATCAGCTAAACTACGCAACACACACAAAATACTGGAGGAGCTCAGAATTTTGTGTGTGTTGCTCAGAATTCCAGCATCTGCAGATTTTTTTCTTGTTTGTAATCAGCTAATCTTTTTTGCCTACCAAATGTCCATATCCATCCATTTCCTTCACATTCATGTGCCTATCTAAATGTCCCTTAAAAATCACATTTATTCTGTAACTATTTGAAAACAATAAAAAAAAGTTTAAAAAAAAAATAAATAAAAAAAATCACTGATGTATCTGCCTCCGCCACCACTCCAGGCACCCACCACATTCTATGTCAAAAAACCTGCCCCTTACATCCCCTTTCAATTTACCCCCACTCACCTTAAATGCATGCCCTCTGGTATTAGACATTTCAACTGAATCAGATTAACATTTATCAACCTTTCCTTCCTCCGTGGGCATCTCCAGCCCTGAAGGACTGCAAGATATCTTCTTCTCCATCTCTGGAAGATCTGGCCCTGATATTGCATTAGTATGTTACATTAGTTCCAAAATGTAATTCTCTAAAAAGCCAAGGAGAAGGAAGTGGGGACAACGAACAGGATTAAGGGAAACCATCTGTTCCTTCAACCCTGTTCCACCATTCAGCAAGATTATAGGTGATCTTCTACCTCATTTTCCTATACCATCCACACATCCCTTGACTTCCTCAAAATCTATCTAGCGTTTGATGGCTCCAGGCCTGTAGTCACTGGAGTTTAGAAGAATGTGGGGTGGGGGGGGGGGGGAGGAATCTCATTGAAAGCTATCAAATATTGAAAGGCCTAGATGTGGAGAGCAACTTTAAAATAGAAGGATTTCCCTTTAGAATAGTGATGAGGAAGAATTTCTTTAGCCAGATGTTGGTGAATCTCTGGAATTCATTTGCACAGATGGCTGTGGAGGCAACTTATCCAACTTGATGCTTTCCAAAAGCTCCAGCACATCCTCTTTCTTAATATCTACATGCTCAAGCTTATCAGTCTGCTGCAAGTCATCACTACAATCACTAAGATCCTTTTCCATAGTGAATACTGAAGTAAAGTATTCATTAAGTACCTCTGCTATTTCCTCTGGTTCCATACACACTTTCCCCCTGTCACACTTGATAGGTCCTATTCTTTCACGTCTTATCCTCTTGTTCTTCACATACTTGTAGAATGCCTTGGGGTTTTCCTTAATCCTGTCTGCCAAGGCCTTCTCATGGCTCCTTCTGGCTCTCCTAATTTCCTTCTTAAGCTCCTTCCTAATAGCCTTATAATCTTCTAGATCTCTAACATTAACTAGCTCTCTGAACCTTTTGTAAGCTTTTCTTTTCTTCTTGCCTAGATTTATTACAGCCTTTGTACACCACGGTTCCTGTACCCTACCATAACTTCCCTGTCTCATTGGAATGTACCTATGCAGAACTCCACACAAATATCCCGTGAATATTTGCCACATTTCTTCCGTACTTTACCCTGAGAACATCTGTTTCCAATTTAAGCCTCCAATTTCCTGCCTGATAGCCTCATTACCTGATAACCCCTTTCTCCAATTAAACACTTGTCTAACTTGTCTGTTCCTATCTCTCTCCAATGCTATTGTAAAGGAGATAGAATTATGATCACTTTCTCCAAAATGCTCTCGCACTGTGAGAACTGACACCTGACCAGGTTCATTTCCCAATACCAAATCAAGTACGGCCTCTCCTCTTGTAGGCTAATCACAGTAGGCTACTGTGTCAAGAAATCTTCTTGAACATACCTAACAAACTCCACCCCATCTAAACCCCTCGCTCTAGGGAGATGCCAATCTATATTTCGGAAATTAAAATCTCCCATCATGACAACTTTGTTATTATTACACCTTTCCAGGATCTGTTTCCCTATCTGCTCCTCAATATCCCTGTTACTATTAGATGGCTTATAAAAAACACTCTGTAAAGTTATTGACCCCTTCCTGTTCCTAACTTCCACCCACAGAGACTCCGTAGACAATCCCTCCATGGCGTCCACCTTCTCCGCAGCTGTGACACTATCTCTGATCAACAGTGCCACGCCCCCACCTCTTTTGCCTCCCTCCCTGTCCTTTCTGAAACATCTAAAACCCAGCACTTGAAGTAACCATTCCTGTCCCTGAGCCATCCAAGTCTCTGTAATGGCCACCACATCACAGCTCCAAGTACTGATCCACACTCTAAGCTCATCGGTTTTGTTCACAACACTCCTTGCGTTAAAATAGACACATCCCAAGCCTCCGGTCTGAGCATGTCTCTTCTCTATCACCTGTCTATCCTCCCTCTCGCACTGTCTACAAGCTTTCTCTATTTGTGAGCTAACCTCTTCTTCCCCAGTCTCTTCAGTTTGGTTCCCACCCCCCAACAATTCTAGTTTAAACTCTCCCCAGTAGCCTTAGCAAATCTCCCCACCAGGATATTGGTTCCCCAGGATTCAAGTGCAACCTGTCCTTTTTGTACAGGTCACACCCACCCCAAAAGAGGTCCCAATGATCCAGAAATCTGAATCCCTGCCCCCTGTTCCAATCCCTCAGCCATGCATTATCCTCCACCTCATCCTATTCCTATTCTCACTGTCGCGTGGCACAGGCAGTAATCCTGAGATTACTACCTTTGTGGTTCTGCTTCTCAACTTCCTTCCTAACTCCCTGTAGTCTTCTTTCAGGACCTCTTCCCTTTTCCCACCTATGTCATTGGTACCAATATGTACCATGACCTCTGGCTGTTCTCCTTCCCACCGCAGGATATCTTGGACACGATCAGAAACATCCCGGACCCTGGCACCTGGGAGGCAAACTACTATCCGAGCTTCTTTCCTGCGTCCACAGAATCGCCTGTCTGACACCCTAACTATAGAGTCCCCATCACTACTTCCTTCCTCTTCCCTTCCCTACCCTTCTCAGCCACAGGGCCAGACTCTGTGTCAGAGGCACGGCCACTGCAGCTTCCCCCAGCTAGGCTGTCACCCCCCTAACAGTACTCAAACAGGAGTATTTATTGTCAATGGGTACAGTCACAGGGGCACTCTCTAGTACCTGACTCTTCCCCTACCCCTCCTGACTGTGACCCACTTGTTTGTCTCCCATGGCCCCAGTGTGACCACCTGCCTATAACTCCTCTCTATCACCTCCTCACTCTCCATGACTAGGCGAAGGTCATCGAGCTGCAGCTCCAGTTCCCTAACTCGGTCCCTCAGGAGCTTCAGCTCGACACACCTGGTGCAGTTATGGCCTCCGGGAGGCTGGGAGACTCCAGGACCCCTCACATCTGACACTGAGCACAGAAAACTGGCCTCACACACATACTTCCTACCTCGCCTCATCCCGTTACCGCCAAAGCCCCGTCACTCTGCTGCCTCTCGCTCCGCTGCCCACTGGATATGGCTGCCTTCTTTTTAAACCTTTCGCGCTCTACTGGCTGACGTCACGCGCCTGTGCAGTCTCACCTCCCTTTAACCCTGGTAGTAAAAAACTCCCTTCGCTCCAAAAAATCAGCAGTTCACTCACAGCATTCTTGCTCCGAATGTGGGAAGGCAGGGAGACTTCCTGTGTCCCTGATGACTACAATTGCAAGTAGTGCAGTATTTAAACGCACGTGGCATTTGGAATAAGGTGGACGAACTCGAGGCACAATTAATAATTGGTTTGTATGACATTGTGGGCATCACTGAGTCATAGCTGAAAGAAGGCCATTGCTGGGAGCCTAACATCAAAGGTACACTTTGTATCGAAAGGACTGGCAGGAAGGCTTTGGCAGTGTTGTGGCTCTGTTGGTAAGAGATGGAATTACATCTTCAGAAAGAGGTGACATAGGGCCAGAGAATGTCGAATCTTTGTGGGTGGAGTTAAGAAATTGCAAGGGTGAGAAAAGCCATTATGGGAATCATATATAGGCCTCCAAGTAGTAGCTAACATACAGGGTTGAGATTGCAAAGGGAGCTGGAAAAAGCATGTAATAAGGGTAACGACACAATTGTAATGGGGACTTCAATATGCAAGGGGATTGGGAAAATCAGGTTGGTGCTGGATCTCAAGAGAGGGAATTTGTTGAATGCCTATGAGATGGCTTTTTAGACCAGCTTGTGCTTGAGCCGAACCGGGGAAGGAATATCTTAGATTGGGTGTTGTGTAATAACCCAGTTGTTACGAGGAAGCTTAATGTAAAGGAACCCTTAGGATCAGTGATCATAATATGATTGAATTCATACTGCAATTTGAGAGGGAGAAGCATAACTTACATGTATCAGTATTGCAATGGAATAAAGGGAATTACAGAGGCATGAGAGAGGCGCTTGCCCAGGTGGATTGGAGGAGGATTCTGGCGGGGATGACGGCACAGCAGAGATGGCAGAAGTTTCTGGAAATAGTTCACAAGGTGCAGGATAGATATGTCCCACAGAGGAAGAAGCTCTCAAATGCCAGGGGTGGGCAACCGTGGCTGACAAAGGACATTAAGAACTGCACAAAAGCCAAGGAAAGGGCATATGAGGTAGCATGTGAGTAGGATGATTGAGAAGCTCTTAAAATCCAACAAAATGCAACAAAGAAAGCTATAAGAAGGGAAAAGATGAAATATTAAGTCAAGTCAAGTCAACTTTTATTGTCATTTCAACCATAACTGCTGGTACAGTGCATAGTAAAAATGAGACAACGTTTTTCAGGACCATGGTGCTACATGACACGTACAAAAAAGCTAGACTGAATTACGTAATAAAAAAAAACACAGAGAAAGCTACACTAGAATACAGACCTACACTGGACTGCATAAAGTGCACAAAACAGTGCAGGCATTACAATAAATAATAAACAGGACAGTAGGGCAAGGTGTCAGTCCAGGCTTCAAGTGTTGAGGAGTCTGATAGCTTGGGGGAAGAAACTGTTACATAGTCTGGTCGTGAGAGCCCGAATGCTTCGGAGCCTTTTCCCAGACGGCAAGAGGGAGAAGAGATTGTATGAGGGGTGCATGGGGTCCTTCATAATGCTGTTTCCTCTGTGGATGCATATGAAGGCAGACTAGCCAATAATATAAAGCAGGATACCAAAAGTTTTTTCAGAGCAAAAGGGAGATGAGAGTTGATACTGGACCACCGGAAAATGATGCTGGTGAGGTAGTAATGGGAGACAAAGAAAAGGAAGATGAACTTAATGGGTAGTTTGCATCTGTCTTCACTGTGTAAGACACTAGCAGTGTGCCAGTGGTCTGTGAGTGTCAGGAAACAGGAGTGAGTGCCATTGCTATTACAAAGGAAAAAGTGCTAGGCAAACTCAAAGGTCTTAAGGTGGAGAAATCACCTGGACTACCTCCCTGAATCCTGAGAGAGGTTGTTGAAGAGATAATGGATGCATTGGTCATGATCTTTCAAGAATCACTTGATTCTGGTATGGTTTCGAAGAACAGGAAGATAGCACTCCTTAAGAAGGTAGGAAGGGAAAAGAAAGGAAATTATAGGCCTGTTAGTCTAACCTCAGTGGTTGGGAAAATGTTGGTTATCTATCATTAAGGACGAGGTTTTGAGGTACTTAGAGACTAATGATAAAATAAGTCAAAGTTAGCATGGTTTCAGTAAAGGGAAATCTTGCCTGACAGATCAGTTTTTTGAGGAAGTAGAAGCAGGCTGAACAAAGGAGAGGCAATGGATGTCATTTACTTGCATAAGGTGCCACACATGAGGCTGCCTAACAAGACAGAATCCTATGGCATTACAGGAAAGATACTGGCGTGGATAGCGAAATAGCTGACAGGCAGAAGGCAGTGAGTGGGAATAAAAGGGGTATTTTCTGGTTGGCTGCCAGTGACTAGTGGTGTTGCTCAGGGGTCAGTATTGGAACTGCTGCCTTTTACTTTTTTTGTCAATGGAATTGATGGCTTTGTGGCAAAGTTTGCGGATGATATAAAGATAGGTGGAGGGGTAGGTAGTGCTGAGAATGCAATGCCATTGCAGCAGGTCTTAGACAAATTGGAAGAGTGGGAAAAAAGTGGCAGATGGAATACAGTGTTGGGAGATGTATGATAATGCATTTCGGTAAAAGGAACTATAGTGCAGACTATTATCTAAATGGGGAGAATGTTCAAACATTAGAGGTACAGAGGGACTTAGGAGTCCTCGTGCAAGACTCCCACAAGGTTAATTTACAGGTTGAGTCTGTGGTAAAGAAGGCAGATGCAATGTTGGCATTTATTTCAAGGGGAATAGAATATAAAAGTAAGGAGATAATGCTGAGCCTTTATAAGACACTAGTCAGGCCACACTTAGAGTGTTGTCAACAGTTTTGTGCCCCATTTCTCAGAAAGGATGTGTTGTCATTGGGGAATCCAGAGGAGGTTCATGAGGATGATTCCAGGAATGAAGGGGTTAATGTATGAGGAGCATTTGGCAGCTTTGGGTCTGTACTCACTGGAATTTTGAAGAATGTGTGGGGATCTCATTGAAACCTACCAAATGTTGAAAGGACTAGATAGGGTGGATGTGGAGAGGATGTTTCCTGTGGTGGGGGTATCCAGAACTAGAGGGCGCAGCCTCAATATTGAGGGACAACCCTTTAGAATAGAAGTAAGAAGGAATTTTTTTAGCCAGAGAGTAGTAAATCTGTGGAATGTTCTAACACAGACTGTGGTGGAGGCCAAGTCTGTGTGTATATTTAAGGCAAAAGTTGATCATTCCTGATTGGCCAGGGCATTAAAGGATATGGCAAGAAGACAGGTGTATGGGATTGAGTGGGATCTGCGATCATGATGGAATGGCAGAGCAGACTCAATGGGCTGAATGGCTTAATTCTGCTCCTGTGTCTGTGTCTTATGGTCTAAGGGCATCCAATTGCAGCTTCAATCATTCCACTTTAAGAAGTTGGAGCTGGAACTGAATGGACTCAGGATCATTCAGGAGGCTCAGGCAGTGATAGATAGGACATATAGAGAAGTAGTTACTGCCAGAGTGCAGGACACAAGAGACTGTCAGGAAGGGGAAAGGGTTTAAGGGGCCAGTGGAGAGTACCCCTGTTGCCATCCCCCTCAACAACAGGTATAACACTTTGGATACTGTCAGGGGAAATGACTGAACAGTGGACAGTCACAGTGGTCAGGTCTCTGGCACTGCATCTGCGTCTGTGACTCAAACGGAAGGTGGGGTGAAAAGGCACGCTGTGGTGATAGGTGATTCGCTAGGGGAGCGGACAGGTTCTGTGGCTGAGGACTAGATTCCCAGATGGTATATTGCCTCCCGGGTGCCAGGGTCTGGGATATCTCCAATTGAGTCCTAAACATTCTTAAGTGGGAGGGTGAACAGCCAGAAATTGCGGTCCACGTAGGTACCACTGACATGGGTAGGACGAGTGATGAAGTTCTGCATAAGAAGTTCAGGGAGTTAGGTAGTAAGTATCGTAGAAAAGGTGGATAATAGTGCTGAAGATGAGATAGCTGGTTTACAAGCAGAGGCAATGTGTTTGAGAGGAGAGGCTGTCTATCGGGCTAAATTGCAGTCAACAGGATGGGTTGCCACATATTTATTGATTTAATTTGTCTACCTATCCTCACATCCCAGGAGTGTGAAGGCTGCGGAATTGCAGATTGAAAACATTTATAAACTAATTTTGATCATTGTTGTATGATATAATAATTCGTTTTTAATATGCTATAGAAGTACTACATTTTAATCTGTACAATCAAAAGACTTGAATGAAGTGTAAAAAGCATAGATGTGCTGTTCAGTTTTGGCTATAGGTCAGTGAGAGGCAGTGACAGTCCCCTTAGACTGGAGCCTGGCTTACAGGGTGTGCACTTTCAAATAGGACTAAATTGGAGGTGCAGCGGATAGTATAATGCTATTACATCGCCAGTGACCTGATTCAATTCCTGTCACTCCCTGTAAGGAGTTTGTACATTCTCCCCGTGACCAAATGAGTTTCCTCCCACAGTCCAAAAATGTACTGGTTGGTAGGTTAATTGGCCATTTTTTAAAAATTGTACCATGATTAGGCTCAAATTAAATCAGGAGATTGCTGGCGGCTTGGCTCAAAGAGCCAGAATGGCCTATCTCAATTACCACTAAGTAAATTACAGTGTTTTATCATTAAAAAAAATAAATCAGAGCCAAGTAATCTATCAGTCTGACATCCACCATTGAGAGGGAGCTTGAAGGTAGTTGAAATCCCCTTCATTAAAATGGTGAAGAAGATTTTAAGCTTCCAGACAGGAAGATTGACTGAAGTATTTGAGAAGTAGTTGGTATAGTTGACAAGGGGAAAAAAATAATCCTTTAATATGACGCCTCAATCTATGCTACTTCACAAAGTCCTTATGGTATTAGCGGGAGCTGATAGCTATTGGATTCGAACCACCACTGGAACATTTCAATCAACAGCTACGGTTAGCAGAAGACAGGTTAAGCAAGCTACTGTTCCCTGTTATTATTAATGACCAGGACAGTTAAGTTTAGAAGCATTTTAAAAGGCTTAACAATGAACAATGATATTAACATTGTGCAAGCTTGAAGACCTTGGAGGAAATATACTGTATATATATGTATGCATGTGTGTGTGCTTGTCTGTATATACATAAATACAAAAAGACTTCTATGCATTATGAGATTAGGCCAATCAATGACAAGTTGGATTTAACCTACCTAAATATAGGGTAATGGAATTTGGTGCAGCCAACTCAGAATGAGACTAATCGTTTACAGAAAGCAGCTGCAAGGGGAATGGATCTTGGTTTCACTTCGCATTGATCAGCGAAGATTCATGAGCAATCCAAAGGAGTATTAAGTACAGGAATCAGAACCAGAATCATGTTTAATATCACTGGCATATGCCATGAAATGTGTTGTTCTGCAGCAGCAGTGCATTGCAATACATCATGATAACAACAGTAAATTACTATTAGAATACATATTATTCAGTTACACCTGAACCCAAAGGGGTCCAATTTCCTAGCAGGTAGGTTTAAGAGAGCTGTTAGGGAAGGTTTAAGCTAATTTGGCAGGGGGATGGGAACCAGAGCGATAGGGCTGAGAGAGGGAATAACAGAAATAAGTCAAAGATAGCGTGCAACAGAGATGATAGAAAGGACAGGCGGGAGATGAGGCTTAATCACAGCCAGCGGGGTGAGTTACAGGGCAATAGAGGCATGGGGCAGTTAAAACAGAAAGCAACAAATACTGGACTGAAAGTGTTATATTTGAATGCACGCTGGATAGGAAATAAAATGGACGATCTTGAAATTCAGCTACAGATCGGCAAGTATGATGCTGTGGCCATCTCTGAAACTTGGCTAAAGGATGGCTGCCATTGGAAGCTGAATGTCCAAGGATATATGGTGTATCAGAAAGATAGGACAGTAGGCAGAGGGGGTGGTGTGGCCATGTGCATGAAAAATAATATTAAATCATTAGAAAGGGATAACATAGGATCGGAAGGACTGTAGAGTCTCTATGGGTTGAGTTAAGAAATGGCAAGGGTAAAAGGATCCTAATGGCAGTTGTATACAGGCCTCCAAACAGCAGCCAGGATGTGGATTACAAATTACAGCAGGAGATAGAAAAGGCTTGTCAGTAGGGCAATGTCATGATAAACATTGCCGATTTTAACATGAAAGTGGATTAGGAAAACCAGGTCAGTGCTGGAACTCAAGAGAGAGTATTTGTAGAATGTCTAAGAGATGTTGTTGAGCCCACTAGGGGATCGGCTGTACTGAATTGGGTGTTGTGCAATGGTCCGGAGGTGATAGGGAAGCTTATGGTAAAGGAATCCTTAGGGAACAGTGATCACAATATGACTGAGTTCACATTGAAATTTGAGAAGGAGAAACTAAAATCCAATGTGGCAGTATTTTAGTGGAATAAAGTAAATTACAATGGCATGAGAGGAGAACTGGCCAAAGTTGACAGGAAAGGGACATTTGCAGGAAGGACAATAGAGCAGCAATGGCTGGAGTTTCTGTAAAATGAGGGGAATGCAAGACAGATATATTCCAATTAAGAAGAAATTTTTGAATGGAAGAAGGACACTACTGTGGCTGACAAGTGAAGTCAGAGCCAAAGTAAAAGCAGAAGAGAGGGCATACAAGGAAGCCAGAGCTAGTGGGAAGATAGAGGATTTGGGAAGCTTTTAAAAACTTTCAGAAGGAAACTAAAAAGGTCATTAGGAAGGAAAATATGAATTATGAAAGGAAGCTGGCGACTAATATCAAAGAAGATTCTAAAAGCTATTTTAAGTATATAAAGGGTAAAAGAAAGTCGAGGGTAGATATAGGACCAATAGAAAATGACGCTGGAGATATTGTAATGAGTGATGGCAGAGGAACTGAAAGTGTATTTTGCTTGAATCTTCACAGTGGAAGACATCTGCAGTATAAAAGACATTCAAGAGTGTTAGGGAAGTGAAGTATGTGCTGTGAAAATTACAACTGACAAGGTGCTCAGGAAGCTTAATGGTCTGAGGGTGGATAAATCTCCTGGACCCGATGGAATGCACCCTTGGGTTCTGAAGGAAGTAGCTGGAGAGATTGTGGAGGCATTAACAATGATCTTTCAAGAATCGATAAGATTCCTGCATTATACTGGATGACTGGAAAATTGCAAATGTTACTCCGCTATATAAGATGGGTGAGTGGCAGCAGTAAGAAAACTATAGACCTGTTAGCCTGACATCAGTGGTTGGGAAATTGTTGGAAACGATTGTTAGGGATGAGATTACGGAGTACCTGGAGGCCAAAGCCAGCATGGTTTCCTGAAAGGAAAATCCTGCCTGACTAACCTACTGTAATTTTTTTAATGAAATGACAAGCAGAATAGACAAAGGAGATGCAGTTGATGTGGTGTACTTGGATTTTCAGATGGTCTTTGACAAGGTGCCACATGTGAGGCTGCTTTGTAAAATAAGAGCCCGTGGAATTACAGGGAAGTTACTAGCATGGGTGGAGCATTGACTAATTGGCAAAAAGCAGAAAATGGAAATAAAGGGATCCTATTCTGGCTGGCTGCTGGTTACCAGGGGAGTTCCACAGGGGTTGGTATTGGAACAGCTGCTTTTTATGATGTATGTCAATGATTTGGACTATGGGATTAATGGATTTGTGGCTAAATTTGCCGATGATATAAAGATAGGTGGAGGATTGGGTAGTGTTGAGGAAACAGAGAGCTTGCAGAAAGGTATAGATAACTTAGGGGAATAGGCAAAGAAGTGGCAAATGAAATACAATGTTAGAAAGTGTATGGTCATGCACTTTGGTGGAAGAAATAAATGTGCAGACTATTATTTAGATGGAGAGAGTATTCAAAATGCAGAGATGCAAAGGGACTTGGGAGCCCCTGTGCAGGATACCCTAAAGGTTAACCTGCAGGTTGAGTCGGTGGTGAAGAAGGCAAATGCAATGTTGGCATTCACTTCTAGAGGTATAGAATACAAGAGCAGGGATGTGAGGTTGAGGCTCTACAAGGCACTTGTGAGACCACACTTGGAGTATTGTGTGCAGTTTTGGGCTCCTTATTTTAGAAAGGATATACTGACATTGGAAAAGGTTCGGGGAAGATTCACGGGAATGATTCCAGGAATGAAAGGGTTACTGTATGAGGAATGTCTGGCAGCTCTTGGGCTGTATTCCCTGGAGTTCAGGAGAGTGAGGGGGGATCTCATAGAAACATTCCAAATGTTGAAAGGCCTGAACAGATTAGATATGGCAAAGTTATCTCCCATAGTAGGTGATTCTAGGACAACAGGGCACAACTTCAGGATTGAAGAACATCCATTTAGAACAGAGATGTGAAGAAATTACTTTAGTCAGTTGGGTGGTAAATCTGTGGAATTTGTTGCCACAAGAGGCTGTGGAGGCCAAATCATTGAATGTAATTAAGGCAGAGTTAGACAGGTTCTTGATTAGCCAGGACATCAGAGGGTATGGGGAGAAGGCAGGGGAATGGGGATGACTGGAAGAATTGGATCAGCCTATGATTGAATGGTGGAGCAGACGCAATGGGCTGAATGGCCTACTTCTGCTCCCATATCTTTTGGTCTTATGGTCTATGGTCTTGAAACAATTAAATTAAATAAATAGTACAAAAAGAGAAGGGAAAATACTAAGGTAAAGTTTATGGGTTCATTGGCTGCTCAGAAATTTGATAGCAGACAGGAAGAAGTTGTTCCTAACATATTCCGTGTGTGTCTTCTGGCTCCTGTTCCTCCTCCTTGATGGTAGCAATGAGAAGAGGGTATGTCCTGGGTGATGGAGGTCCTTAATGATGGATGCCGCCTTTTTGAGGCATTGCCTTTTGAGGGTGTCCTGGATGCTGGTGGGGCTAGTGCCCACAATGAAGCAGGTTGAGTTTACAATCTTGTGCTGCTTTTTTGACCCCTTCATAGCAGATAGTGATGCAACTAGTTAGCATGTTCTCCACCATACAACTATAGAGATGTGCGAGTGTCTTTCATGACATACCAGTTCTCCTCAAATTGCTGATGAAATATAGCCGGTATCATGCCCTCTTTGTAATTGCATCAATATGTTGGGCCCAGAAGAGATCCTCAGAGGTGTTGACACACAGGAACTTGAAACTGCTCACCCTTTCACTTTTGATTCCTTGATGAGAACCAGTGTGTGTACCTTTAACTTCTCCTTTGTGTCGTCCACAACCAATTCTTTGGTCTTACTGACGCTGCGTGCAAGGTTTTTGCTGCAACACTACTCAACTAGCTGATCTATCTCGGTCTTTTTCGCCTCCTCGTCACCATCTGATATTCTGTCAGCAAAAGTAGTATCGTCGGCAACTTTATAGATGGCATTTGAGCTGTGCCCGGCACACAATTGTGGGTATGGAGAGAGCAGAGCAGTGGGCTAAGCGCACATCCTCGAGGTGCACTAACGTTCATTGTCAGCGAGGAGGAGATGTTATTTCCGATCCACACAGAGAACAATGTTGCATGAATAAAAAGATCAAGCACAAATTGGAGCATTGTTGGTGCATACGTCAATCATTAAAGCAATGCTGGAGGACTGCACCCTGTTTTTCTCTTGCACCTGATAGTTCAGATAGGAGCTGTACAAATGACTGCTAACTAAAGATCTTCAGTCCAATTGGCTTCAAGAGCTAGGTTTATTTCCTGAAACATAAAAGAAGCGTGGAGTCATATAAATGAAATAGAAGGACTGATAGTATGTCAACGGACTGCTGGTCCTGGTATGCTGTCTACACAAAAGCTAGAGTGGACCAGATAACAGGTGGGCCTGAAGACAAGGGAAATCAAACTGTAATTGAGACTTTTAAATAATCATCCACGTCAGCAGATTGCACTGTTTGAACAGAGAAGGCTCTCGTCCTGAAACGCCTGCTCTTTATTATTCTCCATAGATTCTGCCTGACGTGCTGAGTTCCTCCAGCATCCTGTATGTGTTAATCTGGATTTCCAGCTTCAGCAGAATCTGTCATGTTTAAAATTAGTTTCTTGTTTTGTTGAGGCCTTGTTTGTGCGAGTAATGATCCAAGGAATCGTCAGACACTGGAATCTGCAATTTCGATGTGAGAAAGGATGGAATGTCTCACAGCTTTCACACTGCCTGAGATGCCTGTGGAAGGATTGCAGTTCAACAAATTGACAATTCAGTATGCTTGGGTGTAGCAATCAGAGCAGAGTTTTGCTGAAGAGACGTACTACTATAGATTTTTATGGATGTTAGTTGAGTTCATTCTGGTTCACCATATGAGCTTATTCGAGGCTGTTTTAATTTCCTCCCATATATTTCTTTCTAAAGGCTCGTTAATTAGGGCTGAATAAACAACTTTAGGCTCCTGTTTAAATCTCACTGCTAACTTTGCCTTCCTTTAAATGAAGAAAGTAGGAAATAAGGTAGAAATGGAAAAAGCAACACATACAAAAAATGCTGGAGGAACTCAGCAGGACAGGCTGCGTCTATGGAGAAGAATATTGTCAACGTTTTGGGCCGAGGCCCTTCAGCAGGACTGGAGAAAAAAAGATGAGGAGTCGATGGGAGAGGGAAGAAGAGAGAATATCTGGGGTAGGTGGAGTCTTTGACTATGCTGCCTGCTTTACTGGGTCAGAAGGGAGAGTTATAGTTAGAATTTAAGGAATATAATATGATCAGCTGTGTCCATAACTCTGGGTAGTTTTTTGTGGTCACTTGCAGAACAGTTGCCATACCAAGCTGTTTTGCATCCAGATGGGATGCTTTCTATGGTGCGATAAAAATCGAGAACATTGGGAAGTACCAACAAGGACATGGCAAATTTCTTTAGCCTCCTGAGGAGGTAAAGGTTTCTTGACCTTGACATCTACATGGTTGGTCCAGGGCAAGGTATTGATGATGTTCATTACTGGGAACTTGAAGCTCTCAACCTCAACACTTTACATGAATACTGCCCCCTTTCCTGAAGTCAATAGCCAACTCTTTTGTTGACATTGAGAGAAAGGTTGTTGTCATGACACCATGTTACTAAACTCTCTATCTCCTTCCTGTAGTCCGAATCATCCTTATTTGAGATGTGGCCCATTACACTAGTACCATCTGCAAACTAGTAGATGGAGGTGGAGCTAATTCTGGTCACCCAGTCATTAGCAAACAAGGAGGAGAGCTGAGGGCTGAGGATACAGTGGAGGGCCAGTGTTTGGAATAATTATGGCAGGAATGTTAATGAAGTTAATGCTTAACAAGCATTATATTTGCAGCAGAAAAGTGTTATATTTCCATTCATCCAACTAAACTGAATGAATTTTGCACCATGAAGAAAATTAAGATTGCTTACCCTGCAAAAGTTTGCAGTAGAAAGTGAAAACAGTATGTTTCCATTTGTTTTTTTTTAATGCAAGATTGGTTGTATAGCAGTACTCCAGTGATCTAGAATGATTAAATGGTCACTTGCCAAAGCTGCGAAGCTGACGGCTTCAAGTTCCAGGGGCATCAACATCCCTGAGGATCTATCCTGGGCCCAGTATATTGATTCAAGTGCAAAGAAGGTATGACAGTGGCTATATTTCATTTGGAGTTTGAAGAGAATTGGTATGGCACCAAAGACACTCGCAAATTTTGACAGATATACCGTGGAGAGCATTCTAACATCATTGCCTGGTATGGAGGGACCACTGCACAGGGTCAAAAAAAGATGTAGGAAGTTGGAAACTCTGCCAGCTTCATCATGGGCACTAGCCTCCACAGCATCCAGGACACCTTCAAAACCAATGCTTCAAAAAGGTGACATCCATCATTAAGGACTCCCATCATTCAGAACATGCCCTCGTCTCCTTGATACCTTCAAGGAGGAGGTAAAAGAGCGTGAAGACACACACTCAACAGCTTCTTCCCCTCCATCATGAAATTCCTGAATAGACAATGAACCCATGAATACTTCCTCAGTATTTTTTCTTTGCTTCTTGCACTACTTATTTAATTTAATTTTCTTTTTATATATGTTTTCTTCCTACTTTAATATAGTTTTTATTATTATGTATTGCAATGTACTGCTGTTGCATAACAACAAATATCTCCATATATGCCAGTGATATTAAATCTGACTTGAATTCTGATCTTGAATATCCCAGAGAGGATTCTTAATGAGGAGTACCATCACCTCATCAAACGTCATTATCTTGAAATGCTCACTGAAGATGGCACTAAAGACTCCTGACTATTGTGTTTCGTTGGGAGGGTCAGAATGAATCATGGAAAGAGTCTCATAAGCAAATAGTGTTGACTATCAACTTTGTCTCTATACGTTTTGTGTATGGCCTTTTTATGCTCATTGGTCACATATATTCATGTTGCAACTGCTTCACTAACGGAAGCAGAAGTGAGGTGAGCGGGCAGGAGTCCATGGCAGGAAAAAGGCAAGCCCTGGCTGGCCAGCTCTCCCGTCCATTCTGCTCTCCAATGGACATTAAACTGGACTACATCTGTGGCAACGAAATACTCGGCGTGAGTACAGAAACAGACAGAATCCCGGACACCACCATTCAGCTGATTATTGATGTAACATCGGACTACCAACCTACTGACCTCTGCTGTGCCTATTGTCTTGTTTATTATTTATTGTAAATGCCTGCACTGTTCTGTGTACTTTATGCAGTCCTGTGTAGGTCTGTAGTCTAGTGTAGTTTTTGTGTTGGTTTACGTAGTTCAGTGTAGTTTCTGTATTGTTCATGTAGCACCATGGTCCTGAAAAACATTGTCTCATTTTTACTGTGTACTATATCAGCAGTTATGGTTGAAACGACAATAAAAACAACTTGACTTGACTTGACTTGACAGAGCATAAAGTTAATTTGTCTATTTCTATCCATAACATTGTACATTATTCTGTTACTTGACCAATTCTTTTAAGGATAATGATGAGATTTGGTCTCCATCATAGATTTACCTGCAAATTTAAAAACTTTACCTTAAGTTGGAAGAGAAATGCTGTTCAAATACTTAATTGAAATTATTTCAAATTCAGAATTATAAACTTGGACAGTGACCATAGTGTGTATCAATGTTCCCTCTAATTTGTAATGACCAGTGTACACAAAAATCTTGTGCTGTGCAATTTTTTTTTGGTCAGTGACAACAACCTGTGCGCACTGAATTTGAAATGTAGAGGTATTCATTTAACAGTGAACAAAACACTGTCAATAAGAACTTTGATCTCCTCTGGGTTTGATCATTTTCATTCTTGTTCAGCTGCCCTCGCAAAACATACGAAACAGGCCTGTAGTGGGTAATGTAGGATTTTCTCGCTGGAGCTTTTGCACACTGTCCATATGTGATTTGCTTGCTAAATGGCACTTCAAAAGTTCAAGTTTTCAAATATCACTCCACTTCTTCCCACTTGCAAATTCTCCAGCAACTTTTCCGTCGTGACAATACACACAGGTAGCACCAGCTTCTCTATTGTGCATAAATATATCTCATATTGGTGCGGCTGTAACGAAACCCAATTTCCCTCGGGATCAATAAAGTATGTCTGTTTGTCTGTCATGGCTGCATGTTCCTGACCTCATGAGCTTTCGGTGTAGCAGTTTCTACTGTTTTATTAAGCCATTCTGCTTTAAGCAACTGGTAATTCTTTTGCACTTCACGCCCTTTGCCTCTTTGGAATTCACCATAGTGAATCAATAATTTCTTCAATTAAAACACTATAAATAAGCCAGTTATAAAATCTGCAGACAAATCATCGCAAACTCCATATTGTCAACACAATCCACATCAGAAACTGGAAGAGGAAATGTGATTGTGTACAGTTGTGAAATACAGTTTGTTACGTACCCGTGGGTATCTTGTGCCTGTCACATGACCGTGATGTAATTGAGGCTATGCTGGCCATGATGTAATGGTCTTGTGATGGTGGAGTGATGTCATTTTCCCGCCAGTAGGAGGTCATTTAATAGTTTTTTCAATAGGGTATAAAAGGAGAACCCCTCACTGTGACGTGGAGCAGTTCGTGGCTGAATTTGCCAGTGACTCCATGTTGCTGCGTATTCGATGTTATGACGCAGTTTTATTTTAAAGTGGAGTTTACTTTCTGCCTTAAGTCAAAGGTTATTGCCAGCAGTTTAGCTACAATACTGCCAGTTAAAATCCAGTCGGAGAGTGAAGAGTTGTCGAAGTTCGGGAAGCTGAAAGGGTGAGGAAAGTTGATGTCCGCTGTGAAGCAGATTCGACCTTTATTTAATCTTTGTACAAGGAATTAATAACTTGTGTCCATGTTAACTCCTGCTTTGCCAAAAGAGCAGAAGGAGCTGGATGCAGAGTTTCGCCAAGGAAAGGTTAGTGCCTTTAAGCCATTTTTTTTGCTTCAATCGTAAATCCCTCGGCAAAGCATACTTCGGCTGGGATCAGCAGTAACGTCGTGAAAGAGGATCTAATTACTTCAAGGAAAGTCTCTCCTTTAATTGACTGTAACTCATTTTGGACTTTTTGCAATACTACTTTAAAGAACTGAGTTCGTATTTCTCGCTTTAAGAACTGTTCGAGCTGCCGTATCGCAGCTGACTTCCGGTTAAGTTAGTCGTTTGTTTACTTTTGGGTTTTTTTAGCAGTGTTTAATAAATGTTTTATTTGTTATAAAAACGTGTCTCAATTATATATTCATTGTTGCTGGACCGTAACAATTGGGGGCTCGTGGGATGAACCATTTTTGAGTTTAAGTACTTGTTTAATATTTGCTCGGTGTTTTGGAAAAAGGGAATACCCAATTCTTTTGTTTGATTGGTTTGTGAGTGGTATTCAGCAACAATGAGTACTGATGACTTCCTGGCTTCACCAGACGCAGAGTTATTAGCGAAGGCGGGAAAAAAATGATGTATTTGAGATTGCTAATAGGTTGGAACTTAAAGGTATTTTGAAAGATACAACAAAGCCTGTGATTCAGAGAAAATCACAGAACAATATATAGAGTCAGGTGTGTTTGATGTATCAACTTTAGATCGGTTTCCTGTGAGTAAAGCAGTGATTCAATTGTATTTGGAACAAGTAGCGTTAGAAAAGCTTAAAATAGAAGCTGAATTAAAACAGAAGGAGTTGGAAGCTAGCCTGGAACTAAATCGATTAGAAGCTGAAAATAAAATGAAACAGTTAGAAGCTAACTTGGAATTACGTAGGTTAGAAGCTGAGAATAAACAGAGGGAATTTGAATTTAAGATGCCAGAACAAAAGTCTGAGAATCAGTCTTCTGGTTCTAGAAAAATGTTTGTTGTTAGTCAGGAAATTAAATTGGTCCCTCCATTTAGTGAAACAGAAGTAGAGAAATATTTTCAACATTTTGAAACAATTGCTCTGATTTCAGAGTGTCCGAAAGAGAAATGGTCAGTGTTGTTACAGCGTAATTAAAGGCAAAGCACAACAGGTTTATACAGCTTTAACTGCTGAGCAAGCACTTGATAATGATACTGTGAAACTACACATATTGAAAGCATATGAGTTAGTCCCAAAAGCATATAGAGAAAGATTTAGAAATTTGAAGAAATCTGTGGAAAAAGCTTATGTGAAATTTGCCTATGATAAAGCTGTGTGTTTTGAGAGATGGGTTTCCTCTAAAAATGTAAATAGGGACTATAATAAATTGGAAGAGCTGATTTTAATGGAGGAATTTAAAAGGAGCATTCCTGTTGAAGTAAGGACATACTTAAATGAGAGAGACATTGTTACATTGCAGGACTCTGCTAAATTAGCTGATGAGTATACTTTAATCCATAAGAATAAATTTCATCAGGGCAGAACTTTTAAAAGGAAAAATAACACAGAGACTCAAGGTAAACCAGAGATTAAATCAGAAGTTAGTGAGAAAGGCAAGGAGGAAGGAAAACCTGTGAAGGAAAGACAGTTTGGTCCCATTTGTAATTATTGTAAGAAACCTGGTCACGTAATAGCTAACTGTTTCCAATTGAAAAGGAAAGAAAAGGAAGCAGTCCCAGATGCTTGTGTGCAACACACTGAAATGCCTGTAAATCCACAGGGTTTGATGAACACAAATGAAGTTTTGTTACAGTCTGACCAAGTTAGGAAGGGATATGATCATTTTATAACTGAAGTGTTTGTATCCTTGAAAGAAGGATCTACTCCGGTGCCAATAAAAATCCTTAGGGATACTGGAGCTTCTCAATTGCTGATGTTAGACAGTGTGTTAAAGTTTAATGATGAGTCTGACACTGGTGAGGTAAATTATATATGAGGTGTTGGCCCTTATGCCTGTACATTTGCATAAAGTGAATTTAAGGTCAGGGTTAGTTACAGGACTTGTTAAAGTAGGACTACAGCCTAACTTACCTGCGAAGGATATTTCATTATTGTTAGGTAATGATTTGGCAGGTGGACAAGTTTTTCCTAAAGTGCATTTGACAATAGAGTCAGAGGAACCACGGATGGATTCTAACACAGATTCCTCCTGTGTTGTACCTCGAGCTATGGCTAAAAAGCTTGATGTGCAGAATGAGGTTGTTACCCATGATTGTTCAACTCAGGATTCAAGTTTTGAGGATGTGTCAGAAACTTTCTTACCTTCATTGTTTGAACAAGATTCTTGGAGTAAGTCTGACCATGAAGATTTGTCTCTGTCTCGGAAGGAGATGATAGCAGAGCAGAGTAGAGACCCTGAGATTATCAAATTAAAAGAACAAACTCTTCTGGATAGTGAAATTGATAAGGTGCCAGTAGGATATCATTTTGAGAAAGGTGTATTGATAAGGAAGTGGAGATCGCCTACAATTCCTGCAAGTGATGAATGGAATGTTGTTCACCAGGTAGTTGTTCCTAAAGTTTATTGAAATGAGATTTTAACTTTAGCCCATAGAGTCCCCTTGGGTGGACATCAAGGGGTAAGGAAAACTGTGGATAAGATTTTAAAACATTTTTATTGGCCTGGTTTAAGAAAAGATGTGGTGACGTTTTGCAGAACGTACCATACTTGTCAAATTGTGGGTAAACCAAATCAAGTTACGCCAATGGCTCCATTGCAACCTATTCCAGCATTTGGTGAACCTTTTTCTAAAATTATTATAGATTATGTAGGTCCATTACAAAAAGCAAAAACTGGTTATCAGTACTTGCTGACTATTATGTGCATTGCGTCTAGGTTTCCAGAGGCAGTACTACTTAGGAATATAACAACTAAAACTGTAACAAAGGCTCGTATAAAATTCTTTACTTATTTTGGGTTGCTAAGGAAATACAATCTGATCAAGGCAGTAACTTTATGTCTGGATTGTTTCAACAGGTAGTTTATAAATTGGGAGCTGAGCAAATCACTTTGTATGCATACCATCCAGAATCGCAAGGTGCCTTAGAGAGGTTTCATTCTACCCTCAAGACTATGATTAGGACATATTGTGTGGAAAATAAAAATGATTGGGATGAGGGTATATACTTATTTCTATTTACAGAAAGGGAGCCAGTCCAAGAATCATTAGGTTTCAGTCCATTTGAACTTGTATTTGGGCATAGAGTTAGAGGACCTTTAGCCTTATTAAAAGAACAATAGATTAATAAAGAGGCACACACTAATTTGTTGGACTATGTTTCAAAATTTAAGGACAGATTACATAAAGCTTGTAGCTTAGCCAGGGAAAATTTAAAATTTGCTCAGGAGAAAATGAAAATCTGATACGATAAAGAAGCTAGAATAAGGACGTTTAAGCCTGGAGATAAGGTGTTGATTATTTTCCCAGTGCAAACGAATCCTTTACAAGCTAAATTTCATGGTCCTTATGAAATTGTGTCTAAAATTAATAATGTGGATTACGTGATAAAAACTCCAGATTGTCAAAGGCCAACTCAACTTTGCCATATAAATATGATAAAACCGTATTATGGGAAACAGTCTGCTACTGTGACTGTTGTGGTTAATGATAATGTCTCTGACCTCACTAAGAACATAATAGATGATTCATCTGAAACTCATTCTAAACCCAATGTTGTTTCTGTCAGATTACCAAACTCAACCATTCTGGAAAATATTGATGAGAAATTAGCACATTTACAGCCAGAACAGAAGCAGCAGATGAAGCAATTAATTTTTAAATGTAAGGATTTGTTTACAGATGTTCCTAGAAGAACCACAGTAGCTTCACATGATGTAAATATTGGAGGTGCCAAACCCATTAAACAACATCCATATAGGATGAACATGAAAAATGTGAACTTGCTGAGAAAGAAATTAAATATATGTTAGAGAATAATATTATTCAACCTTCTAAGTCCAATCGGAGTTCACCTTGTGTTATGGTGCCTAAGTCAGACGGTAGTATTAGGTTTTGTACGGACTATAGGAAAGTGAATTCTGTAACAAAAACAGATGGATATCCAATTCCTAGAGTAGATGATTGTGTAGATAAAGTTGGAAAAGCAAAGTTCCTCACAAAGATTGATTTATTAAAAGGGTACTGGTGTGTTCCGTTAACGGATAGAGGTAGAGAGATTTCTGCATTTGTAGCTCCATCTGGGCTATATGAATATAATGTGCTTCCATTTGGGATGAAGAATGCCCCAGGTACTTTCCAGCGGATGATTAACTCTGTGATTCAGGGACTGAAAGATACAGATGCTTATATTGACAATTTAGTGACAGGAAATTATACTTGGGAAGCACACATTACTGCGGTGGAGAAATTATTTGAAATGCTTTCAAAAGCTAACTCAACTATTAACTTAGTGTCATGGTTCTGGTTGGCCGTTCCCCTTTAACACTTCTTTCTCCCCAATTATGCCCCAATTTCAGTCAATAGCTGCTAGTTACCCAATTACTGTACATCTGGCTTGCTTCAGAGACTGGGAAATAAATATGATGGCGACTCTATCACAGGTTGCCAGTTTGTTGGTCAATTCTCGTATGATACTTCATTCCCTGTTCCGATTAGAACCTGTTTTCTCCCTCACCTATCATCCGGGGTCCAAGAACGGGAAGCCCGATGCCCTCTCCCGCCAATACATTTTCGAGGATGTCCAGCCCCGAGACCATTCTTCCACCATCCTGTGTAGTGGCTGCCCTCACCTGGGAGATCGAGTCCGAAGTCAAAGAGGCCCAAAGGATGCAACCCGACCCAGGCACCGAACCTCCCAATCACCTCTTTGTACCCGATGCTGTTCGATCACAGGTCCTACAGTGGGGGTACACTTCTCGCTTCGCCTGCCACCCCAGAGTCGATCGGACCCTGACCCTCTTGAAGAGGCATTTCTGGTATCCCTCCATGGACGCTGACACCCATTCCTATGTTTCAGCATGTTCCGTCTGCGCCCGTGGAAAAGCCTCCCATCAGCCACCTGTGAGATTACTCTGTCCCCTACCTGTACCTGGGCATCACTGGTCCCACATCGCTTTAGATTTCATCACCGGTCTAGCCTCTTCACATGGAAACACTGCCGTACTCACTGTGGTGGATCGTTTCTCCAAGTCAGTGCATTTTGTGGCCCTCCCTAAACTACCTTCCGTGCAGGAGACCGCAGATCTTCTCGTCTGCCATGTCTTCTGCCTCCACGGAATCCCCGCGGACATTGTCTCCGATCGAGGTCCCCAGTTTGTCTCACAGGTATGGAAGGCCTTCTGTCAAGCCTTAGGTGCAACGGTCAGCCTGTCATCCGGCTTCCACTCCCAGACAAACAGGCAGACAGAACGGGTCAACCAAGACCTGGAGGCGACGTTACGTTGTGTAATGGCAAACCACCCATCAACCTGGAGCAACCATCTCCCATGGATTGAGTACACCCACAACTCCCTGGTGAGCTCTGCCATTGGGAGGTCCCCGTTCGAGTGCTCCCTTGGGTACCAACCCCCGCTGTTCCCCGCTCAGGAAGAAGAGATCGCGGTACCGTCGGTTCGGGACCATGTTGATTGGTGCTGGAAGGTTTGGGAGGAGACTCGCACGGCCCTACTGAGATCAACAAATCGAAATAAGAAAACCGCCGACCGACACCGGACTTCAGCGCCGGAGTACCAACTGAGGCAGATGGTGTGGCTTTCCTCCAGGGACATCCCGCTCAAATGTGAACACAGGAAACTCGCACCCCCCCCCCCCCCCGCTTCCTGGGACCATTCAAGGTCGATAGGATTATCAATCCCACAGCGGTCCGCTTCACGCTGCCTAAGTCCATGCGTATTCACCCAACCTTCCATGTGTCTCAGTTGAAACCAGTCTCCGTCAGCCCTTTGTGTCCCCCAGCTGAGGCTCCTCCCCCTGCCCGGCTCATCGACAACCATCCGGCATACACCGTCTGATGACTGCTAGATGTGCGCAGTTGGGGCAGAGGCCTCCAATACCTGGTGGACTGGGAGGGGTACGGTCCTGAAGAACGTTCCTGAGTCCCCCGCTCCTTTATCCTAGACCCTTCCCTCATCCAGGAATTCCATCGGGACCATCCAGACAGGCCTGGAGGAACGCCGGGAGGCTCCCATTGAGGGGGGGAGGTACTGTCATGGTTCCGGTTGGCCGTTCCCCTTTAACACTTCTTTCTCCCCGATTATGCCCCAATTTCAGTCAATAGCTGCTAGTTACCCAATTACCGTACCGCTTTCATCAGAGACTGGGAAATAAATACGAGGACGACTCTCTCACAGGTTGCCAGTTCATTGGTCAATCCTCGTGTGATACTTCGTTCCCTGTTCCGATTAGATCCAGTAGTTCTAAGTTCCGCTCTAGTTCCTAGAGAGTCCCTGTGAATCCCGTCTCCTTGTCAAGATCCCTCTGGTTTCCTGCTCTACGTTCAGGTCTATGTCAGCCTCCCCAACTGAGTCGACATGCCAGTGTCCTGCATTTGGGTTCTCCTCTGTCACCCCCATGTAACACTTAGCTAAAAGTGAATTCGGACATGCCACTGTGACTTACCTTGGTTATGTTGTGGGTCAAGGTAAGGTAGCTCCTGGTCAAGCAAAACTTTGGGCAATTTTAGAGACTTCCACTCCAACTGGGAAAAAAACTCTCAGAAGATTCCTGGGAATGGTAAGATATTACCGAAAATTTTGTAAGAATTTTGCTAATATTGCCCTTCCATTAACCAACCTCTTGTAGAAGAATGAGAAGTTTGTGTGGACAGTGCCTTGTTAAGAAGCTTTTACAAAATTGAAAACTATGATACGTCAACACCTTGTGCTCAAGGCACCTGACTTTGAAAAACCTTTTTCATTAGCTGAAGATGCTAGTGATGAGGCTGCAGGAGCAGTATTAATGCAAAGGGATGAGGTTGATCATCCAGTAGCTTACTTTTCTAAGAAATTTAATAAGCATCAAAGAAACTATTCAACAATAGAGAAGGAATTGTTATCTCTTGTTTTAGCCTTAGAACATTTTGATGTATATGTTGGTACAACTCAAAAGCCACTCATAGTCTACACTGATCATAATCCATTAGTGTTTCTGAGTATGATGAAAAACAAAAATAGAAGGTTATTAAATTGGAATTTAATGTTACAGGAATACAATATTTTAATAACTCATATTAAAGGCAAAGATAACGTAATTGCTGATTGTCTATCTGGATGTTGAATGTACAATGTAATTTTTTTTAATGAGTGATATTTTAACATTTGTAACACTCCTGTGAAATAATTTGTCAGTTGATGTATGATAATACTATATACTGTGTATGTTGTAAATTTTATACATTTGTATTTTTTCTTTTATGAATAATTAATTGTAAAAATTTTGATCCGTCAAGAACAAAATTTTTTTTTGGAGGGAGGTGTTATGTACCCGTGGGTAGCTTGTGCCTGTCACATGACCATGTAATTGAGGCTATGCTGGCCATGATGTAATGGTCTTGTGATGGTGGAGTGATGTCATTTTCCCGCCAGTGGGAGGTCATGTGATAGTTTTTACAACAGGGTATAAAAGGAGAACCCCCCCCCCCACTGTAACGTGGGGCAGTTCGTGGCTGAATTCACCAGTGACTCCATGTTGCTGCGTATTCAATGTTATGATGCAGTTTTTTATTTTAAAGTGGAGTTTTACTTTCTGCCTTAAGTCAAAGGTTATTGCCAGCAGTTTTGCTACAATACTGCCAGTTAAAATCCAGTCGGAGAATGAAGATGCATCGAAGTTCAGGAAGCTGAAAGGTTGAGGAAAGTTGATGTCGGCTGTGAAGCAGATTCGACCTTTATTTAATCTTCGTACAAGGAATTAATACCTTGTGCCCATGTTAACTCCTGCTTTGCCAAAAGAGCAGAAGGAGCTGGATGCAGAGTTTCGCCAAGGAAAGGTCAGTGCCTGTAAGCCATTTTATTTCCTTCAATCGTAAATCCCTCGGCAAAGCATACTTCGGCTGGGATCAGCAGTAACGTCGTGAAAGAGGATCTAATTACTTCAAGGAAAGTCTCTCCTTTAATTGACTGTAACTCATTTTGGACTTTTTGCAATACTACTTTAAAGAACTGAGTTTGCATTTCTCGCTTTAAGAACTGTTCGAGCTGCCGTATTGTAGCTGATTTCCGGTTAAGTTAGTCGTTTGTTTACTTTTGGGTTTTTTTTAGCAGTGTTTAATAAATGTTTTATTTGTTATAAAAACGTGTCTCAATCATATATTCATTGTTGCTGGATCGTAACAAGTTGAAGTCAGAAGTTTACATACACTTTGTTAGTACTTGGTAGCATTGCCCTTAAATTGTTTAACTTGGGTCAAACGTTTTGGGTAGCCTTCCACAAGCTTCTCACAATAAGTTGCTGGAATTTTGTTCCATTCCTCCAGACAGAAATGGTGTAACTGAGTCAGGTGTTGTAGGCCTCCTTGCTTGCATACGCTTTTCCAGTTCTGCCCACAAATTTTCCATTGAATTGAAGTCAGGGCTTTGTGATGACCACTCCAATACCTTGAGTTTGTTGCCGTTAAACAATTTTGCCACAACTTTGGAGGAATGCTTGGGGTCATTGTCCATTTGGAAGACCCATTTGTGACCAAGCTTTAACTTCCTGGCTGATGTTTTGAGATGTAGATAGATAGATAGATAGATAGATAGATACTTTATTCATCCCCATGGGGAAATTCAACCTTTTTCCAATGTCCCATACACTTGTAGCAAAACTAATTACATACAATACTTAACTCAGTAAAAAATATGATATGCATCTAAATCACTATCTCAAAAAGCATTAATAATAGCTTTTAAAAAGTTCTTAAGTCCTGGCGGTAGAATTGTAAAGCCTAATGGCATTGGGGAGTATTGACCTCTTCATCCTGTCTGAGGAGCATTGCATCGATAGTAATCTGTCGCTGAACCTGCTTCTCTGTCTCTGGATGGTGCTATGTAGAGGATGTTCAGAGTTATCCATAATTGACCGTAGCCTACTCAGCGCCCTTCGCTCAGCTACCGATGTTAAACTCTCCAGTACTTTGCCCACGACAGAGCCCGCCTTCCTTACCAGCTTATTAAGACGTGAGGCGTCCCTCTTCTTAATGCTTCCTCCCCAACATGCCACCACAAAGAAGAGGGCGCTCTCCACAACTGACCTATAGAACATCTTCAGCATCTCACTACAGACATTGAATGACGCCAACCTTCTAAGGAAGTACAGTCGACTCTGTGCCTTCCTGCACAAGGCATCTGTGTTGGCAGTCCAGTCTAGCTTCTCGTCTAACTGTACTCCCAGATACTTGTAGGTCTTAACCTGCTCCACAGGTTATGTTGCTTCAATATATCCAGATAATTTTCCTTCCTCATGATGCCATCTATTTTGTGAAGTGCACCAGTCCCTCCTGCAGCAAAGTACCCCCACCACATGATGCTGCCACCCGCATGCTTCACGGTTGGGATGGTGTTCTTCGGCTTGCAAGCCTCACCCTTTTTCCTCCAAACATAACGATGGTCATTATGGCCAGACAGTTCAATTTTTGTTTCATCAGACCAGAGGACCTTTCTCCGAAAAGTAAATTCTTTGTCCCCATGTGCACTTGCAAACTGTAGTCTGGTTTTTTTATGGTGATTTTGGAGCAGTGGCTTCTTCCTTGCTGAGCTGCCTTTCAGGTTATGTCAATATAGGACTCATTTTACTGTGGATATAGATACTTGTCTACCTGTTTCCTCCAGCATCTTCACAAGGTCCTTTGCTGTTGTTCTGGGATTGATTTGCACTTTTCGCACCAAAGTTTGTTCATCTCTAGGAGACAGAATGCATTCCTTCCTGCGTGGTTCCTTCTATTATTTGTACAGATGAACGTGGTACCTTCACGCGTTTGGAAATTGCTCCCAAGGATGAACCAGACTTGAGGAGGTCCACAATTTTTTTTCTGAAGTCTTGGATGATTTCTTTTGATTTTGTTTGTAAACTTCTGACCCACTGGAATTGTGATGTAGTCAACTAAATGTGAAATAATCTGTCTGTAAACAATTGTTGGAAAAATTACTCGTGTCATGCACAAAGTAGATGTCCTCAACATCTTGCCAAAACTATAGTTTGCTAATATGAAATCTGTGGAGTGGTTAAGCAATGTGTTTTAATGACTTCAACCTAAGTGTATGTAAACTTCTGACTTCAACTGTATACTTAACATGCTAACAAGGTAGAGGGTGACAAACTTCCTTTGCGCTCTAGTAGCTAAAGATGTGTACACGTGCGCATGTGCACACCTCAGAGGGAGCACTGGTGTGTAAATCTGAAACAATACTAATTAGAACCATTTGAGATTTATTTTCCTAAGAATTGCAATAGAATCAGGCATTTGGGGTTCTGAACTCATCTGCGTCAGATTTTAATATTGTCCTACACAGGAAAAATCTAGCTTGCATTTGTACTCAAGGTCCAATTATGCTCAAAGTTTGAAATAAATCTATTTTTAAAGTACACATATGTCACCATATACTATCCTCAGGTTTATTTTCTTGCAGGCATTCACAATAGATACAAAGAAACACAATAGAATCAATGAAAAACCGCACACAAAGATGAACAGACGGCCAATATGCATAAGATGACAAACTATGCAATTACAAAAATAATCAATAAACAAATAATTAATATTGGGAGTTGTAGAGCCCTTGAAAGGCAGTCCATACAGTAAATTATGGAACCAGGTCAATGTTGAGGTGAGCGAAGTTATCCTTGTTGGTTCAGGAGCCTGGTGGTTGAAGGGTAATAACTGTTCCTGAGCCTGGTGATGTGGAAACTAAGGCTCCTGTACATCCTTCCCATTGGCAGCAGCAAGAAGAGAGCACAGCCTGAATGATGGGGGACCTTGTGGATGTGCTCAGTGTGGTAAACTATGTATACCTGTCTGGACACGTCCCTCTGCTGACTGCTCCTGTGGCTCCTCCCACAGACCCCTGGATAAAGGCGATTGGGGCACTGCTCCTCCCTCCGTCTCCGAGATGTCGTACTCCCTTTATGCTGTTAATAAAAGCCTATCATTCACTTCCAGTCTCCTAGAGTTATTGATGGTGCATCACTCAGTGGTGGGGAAGGGTCTTCCTGTAATGGTCTGAGTAAATAAATGCACACTTTTAAATTAACCAAGTGTGACCTTTTGAAAGATTCGGGAGGAAAACAAGACCATTTAAGCACTATTTCACTTACAGCCAATGAACTATGAGTTAGTACTTTGAGAGAAGAAATCTTTTGAACTGACATGAAATCCAAACAGAAAGCAATACATAAATATCCTACAGTTCTTCATGCCAATCAGTAACCCACAAGAAAAACAATTTGTTTGTAAAAACTATTTGAGTTGCCTACCCAATCAGACTGTTTATAGAAATCGAGCAAGGATAAAAAAAATTATGAAGCACATAAACATGAGATCGGATGTGTCCCTATTGTAAACACGTTTTTCAGCTTACTGAGACACGAGAGAAACTGCAGATGCTGGAAATCTGGATTAATGCACACACAAAATACTGGAGAAACTCAGTGGGTCAGGCAGAATCAATGAAAGCAAACAAATAGATAATGTTTTAGGCCAAGGTGCTTCATCAGACTGGAAATGAAGAGAGTAAAAGGCAGAATAGGAGAAGGGGGAGGAGTAGGAGGTTGTTGAGTATTTAATATTTCAGTAATATTGTAAATATGTTGTTTGATTAAGCATTCTTTCGTGTTTACATAATGCATTGCTGGTCATCTGGAGAAGTACGTAATGGTATATGTCATCACGCCCCCATATGACACAGGCTCACCTCGCTTAAAGTAAACGCACACTAAGTCTCATATCTCTCAGTTCTCTTGATTAGCTTTCAATTATATTCAATGTTCTGGAGTTACAAAGCATAACAGAGGCGACAAGGCATTTTTAAAGTGAACCCAAGATGGCCACTGACCTGTTAAAATACAGCGAGAAGGTCGAATTTTTTAAAAGGCATAGTCAAGTTAAAAAAAACAGCGCTCAGGTGCAGAGACAGCCACGTTTTTAAAAAAGGCGGAAAATGGACAAATTCACAGGTTCATAAACAAGTGAATATCAGGTGATAATAATCAAAAAAAGAGCAAAAACAGCTGACTACATCAGAAAGACTGACCTATTTGATTACACAACAGATAACTGGATTTTGTATACTGAATGGATTGAGTAGTATTTTAAAGCAAATGAAATAACCAATGAGAAACAATTTTGCTGAGTGCATTGGGTTAAAAGGCATACAGTTTGCTTAGGAGTTTGACTGCTCCAACCAAACCAGCTTAAATGAGCTTTGCTGATATCAGGAAAGCAATGCAGGAACATTTAGAACCGAAACCATTGTTGATTGCAGGATGCTTTAGGTTTCATAAGCATTGTGGGGTTATGAGTAGCTGAGACAATTACAACTTGATTGGAGATCCATCCTCCAATTGCATGCCACATACCCTGTAATAGAGTCATAAAAGTAATTTATGAAAGGTATGAGATTATGCAATAACTGTCTCCATGCAACACACCATGAACGGAGGGACCTAACAGAAGGTAAACAGATCTCTGTGCCTCTTGTTGGAAAGCATGTTGACCAAGGAAGGACTATGCTGTTCAGAGGAATCGTGAAATGGTCTGACTACAACAGTTTTGTAAGCAATGTATCTGAGAAAGTTTGTAATACATCAATCAGATAGTTAGTTTTAAAATATGGTTAGGTTTTAAGCTGGAAGAGAGTTCAAGGAGCTTCAGGAAGAGTGATGCAAGTATTCAACTTGTGTGAGTATAAAGATCCAGAATCTACTCTACATGCATTAGGTTTATATAACCATATAACTATATAACAATTTCAACACAGAAACAGGCCATCTCGGCCCTTCTAGTCCGTGCCAAACGCTTACCCTCACCTAGTCCCACCAACCTGCACTCAGCCCATAGCCCTCCATTCCTTTCCTCTCCATATACCTATCCAATTTTTTTTTAAATGACAATACTGAACCTGCCTCTACCACTTCTACTGGAAGCTCGTTCGACACAGCTACCACTCTCTGAGTAAAGAAATTCCCCCTCGTGTTACCCTTAAACTTTTGCCCCTTAACTCTCAACTCATGTCCTCTTGTTTGAATCTCCCCTACTCTCAATGGAAAAAGCCTATCCACGTCAACCCTATCTATTCCCTTCATGATGTTAAATACCTCTATCAAGTCCCCCCTCAACCTCTTACGCTTCAAAGAATAAAGACCTAACTTGTTCAACCTTTCTCTGTAACTGAGGTGCTGAAACCCAGGTAACATTCTAGTAAATCTCCTCTGTACTCTCTCTAATTTGTTGACATCTTTCCTCTAATTTGGTGACCAGAATTTTATGCATGAACTTTTAAATTATTAAATTAAATTATTAAATTATTAAACTTTTAACCTATTAAATTTTATGCGTGAACTAAATGCACCTTCCCAAGATCAAGGTGCACATCCTAGAAAGGAGAAAATGGAAAATAAAAAGACGTGAAAGAGAGAAGGAACACAAGAAAGAAAAAGAGCAGGAATGAGAGCATGAGTGCTAACAGGACTGTAACTGAGACCATGATAGGGACCAGGAGAAAAGCGAGGATTAAATAGATCCAGAGAGAAAAGCCAAGAAAAAGAGAAGAAGAGTGTCCAGGGCTGTCAGATCCACTTCCTGCAGTCTCAGGGTCAACTGTAACCACCATAGAGGGGGCCCCAGAAACTGAGATTGTTCCACAGCCACAAGTCTCACCTGCCAAGCAGAGTGACCTCCCCTGTCCGTAAAGATGTTATCCCATAGGAGTAAGAAATCCTCCACGGTGATTAAATCTTTAGGCCTGAATGGGACAATTTAAAATTTACTAAGCTGTGGATACCTGTGCAGTAGTTGTATTATGTCATACGGTGTGTATACAGTCCATATTGAGCTGGCATTTATAGCTAACCAGGGAGGAGCATTGTGTATTCAATATTCCAGTAATATATTGTAAATATATTGTTTGATTAATCATTCTTAGTTGTTTACATAAAGCATTGCTGGTTATCTGGGTAAGTACAGAATGACAAACAGTATGTTATCACACCACCACATGATACAGGCATGCCTCACTTAAAGTAAACACGAACTAAGTCTCGCAACTCTTGGCTCTCTTGTTTCTCTTTAATTAGCTGTAATGTTCTGGGGTTGCTAAACATAACAGAGATGACAGGTGAGAGGTGAATCCAGGTGAGGGGGGGTGGGTTGGAGGCAGCAGGTTGGGGAGTTGATGGAAAAGGAACCGTGTGAGAATCTGGGAGGTGATAGGTGGGAAGGGAAAGGACTGAAGAACAAATCTGAAGGGAGAGAACAGTGGACCATGGAATAAAGGGAAGGAGGTGGGAACCAGAAGGAGGAAGGTGAAGTGATTGGCAAGTCATGAGGACAGATGGGGGAGAAAGAGAAGAGTTAATGGTTCCTTAAGGTTGTTATAGCCAGGGGTGGTAATGGGGACGAACTCCCACTACCTATTAAATGCTCTCAATGGTGTGTGCCTCAGATAGCCTCTGACAACCAGGTCCAGCTCCTGGCCTTCAGGTGTGGCTTAGCTACTAATCCCGGCGGAACTGTTCTACCAACTGAAGGGCAAAGGCGGTTTACTGGAGCCTTAAAACCAGTCACTGCAGGCAGATGGGACTCGTCAGCTGTGGTTGGCAGCTCGCCTAGGAGAAGTTAAACTCTAATCTCAAACATCTGCTGCCTTGAGGCTATACCCATCCGTGGAGAAGACTTCAGAAGTAAACCACGAGGGAAAATTCCAGAGCTGGAGTCCCTAAGGCAGTCCTATGTAGAGTTCAACGCTGACTGGCAACTCCTGTGACGCTGCTGGTACCGAACTGTATCAGTATCTGCCGTTCCTTTGGGTTCATCAGATGCACGGAGAGGGGAAGCTTGCTACATGGGCAACAGCTTGCTCTCCATATCGTCCTGCCCAGGCTTGCATATCCGGACCACCAGGACGTAACATCCATGGTTGGCCCTAACCAATGGAGGCCTCACTCAGTCACTCATTCACTTACTCACTCAATGGGGCATAGGAATAAGGGAAAATGAAGAGAGGAGCTGGGAGGAAATAGCCAAAATAGTCATTAGAGTTCAGCAAAATCGATGTTGATGCCATCAGTCTGGAATGCAGAATATGAGGTGTTGCTCCTTCAATCTGCGCCTGGCTTCCACATGGGAATGCAGGAGGCCGTAGTCATTGTGCGTGGGAATGGGAAGTGAATTGAAATGGTTGTTTCCAGGGAGATCCTGACTGTTGCAGCAGACAGAGTGAAGGTGTTGAACGAAGGGATGCCCCAGACTGTGTTGGGTCTCACTGTCACAGCGGAGGCTGCACCAGGAGAAGCAGATACAGTAAATGTCATCAATGGGTTCACATGTGAAGCACTGCCTCACCTGCAAGGGCCCTGAATGGTGCTGAGCGGGAAGGTGTAGGAGGAGACGTGATACTTAACGTGATGAGTGCTGGAAGGATGATCGGTGGGGAGGGACGAGTGGACAAGGGAGTCGCAGAGAGCGATCCCTGTGGAAAGTACAGAAAGGAGATGAGAGGAAGATGTGCCTTGTAGTGGGATCCCTTTAGAGATGGTGGGGGTTGTGGAGAACGATGGTCTGGACACTGAGGTGAGTGGGAAGGTAGGTGAAGAGAAGCAGAACCCAATCTCTGTTATGCCAGAAGTAAGATGAGGTAACAGCAGACATGTGGGAAATGGAGGAGGTGTGGTTGAGGCAATTTTAATATTGATATTTCTTCAGATGACTGACTCTTTGAAAGTTAAGTCATATGCTCTACCACAAATGAAGAGATGAAGAGGCTATTTGTAAACACTCAGTAACTCATTCTGGATGAGTTCAAGCTTTATGACTGTCTGGTACCCATCCAGGCTACTTCAAGGTGCCAAGTAGTCTTATGAAGAGGTGGAGAGGCCCATAACTCACTTTCTAGGTGGGTAATTGAAGCCAAATCCATCATCATATATGAACAACAACATACACAAAATGCTGGTGGAACACAGCAGGCCAGGCAGCATCTATAGGGAGAAGCGCTGTCGACGTTTCAGGCCGAGACCCTTCGTCAGGACTGACCGAAAGGAAAGATAGTAAGAGATTTGAAAGTAGTGGGGGGAGGGGGAAATGGGAAATGATAGGAGAAGACTGGAGGGGGTGGGATGAAGCTAAGAGCTGGAAAGGTGATTGGGAAAAGTGATACAGAGCTGGAGAAGGGAAAGGATCATGGAACGGGAGGCCTCAGGAGAAAGAAAGGGGGGGGGAGCACCAGAGGGAGATGGAGAACAGGCAAACAACTAAGTATGTCAGGGATGGGGTAAGAAGGGGAGGAGGGGCATTAACGGAAGTTAGAGAAGTCAATGTTCATGCCATCAGGTTGGAGGCTACCCAGCCGGTATATAAGGTGTTGTTCCTCCAACCTGAGTTTGGATTCATTTTGACAGTAGAGGAGGCCATGGATAGACATATCAGAATGGGAATGGGACGTGGAATTAAAACGTGTGGCCACTGGGAGATCCTGCTTTTTCTGGTGGACCAAGCGTAGGTGTTCAGCAAAACAGAATTTTTTCAATGATTTTAAGTTCCCTGACCCCCCACCGTCTTATTTTCACCATGGACGTCCAGTCCCTATATACTTCCATCCCCCACCGAGATGGTCTCGAAGCTCTTCGCTTTTTTTTGGATTCCAGACCTAACCAATTCCCCTCTACCACCACTCTCCTCCATCTAGCGGAATTAGTTCTTACTCTCAATAATTTCTCCTTTGGCTCCTCCCACTTCCTCCAAACCAAGGGTGTAGCCATGAGCACCTGTATGGGTCCCAGCTATGCCTGCCTTTTTGTTGGCTTTGTGGAACAGTCCATGTTCCAAGTCTATACCAGTATCCATCCCCCTCTTTTCCTTCACTACATCGACAACTGCATTGGCGCTGCCTCTTGCACGCATGCTGAGCTCATCGACTTCATTAACTTTGCCTCCAACTTTCACCCCGCCCTCAAATTTACCTGGTCCATTTCCGACATCTCCCTTCCCTTTCTTGATCTTTCTGTCTCCATCTCTGGAGACGGCCTATCTACTGATATCTACTATAAGCCTACAGACTCTCACAGCTACCTGGACTATTCCTCTTCCCACCCTGTCTCTTGCAAAAAGGCTATCCCCTTCTCACAATTCCTCCATCTCCGCCGTATCTGCTCTCAGGATGAGGCTTTTCATTCCAGGACGAAGGAGATGTCTTCCTTTTTTAAACAAAGGGGCTTCCCTTCGTCCATCATCAACTCTGCTCTCAAACGCATCTCTCCCATTTCCCACTCATCTGCCCTCACCCCATCCACCCGCCACCCCACTCGGGATAGGGTTCTCCTTGTCCTTACCTACCACCCCACCAGCCTCCAGGTCCAACGTATAATTCTCCATAACTTCCGCCACCTCCAACGGGATCCCACTACCAAGCACATTTTTCCCTCCCCCCCCCCCTTTCTGCTTTTCTCAGGGATCGATCCCTACGCGACTCCCTTGTCCCCCCATCCCTTCCCACCGATCTCCCTCCTGGCACTTATCCTTGTAAACAGAACAAGTGCTACACCTGCCCTTACACTTCCTCCCTCACCACCATTCAGGGCCCCAGACAGTCCTTCCAGGTGAGGCGACACTTCTCCTGTGAGTCAGCTGGTGTGGTATACTGCGTCCGGTGCTCCCGGTGTGACCTTTTATATATTGGTGAGACCCGACGCAGACTGGGAGACCGTTTCGTGGAACACCTACACTCGGTCTGCCAGAAAAAGCAGGATCTCTCAGTGGCCACACATTTTAATTCCACATCCCATTCCCATTCTGATATGTCTATCCATGGCCTCCTCTATTGTCAAAATGAATCCAAACTCAGGTTGGAGGAACAACACCTTATATACCGGCTGGGTAGCCTCCAACCTGATGGCATGAACTTTGACTTCTCTAACTTCCGTTAATGCCCCTCCTCCCCTTCTTACCCCATCCCTGACATATTTAGTTGTTTGCCTGTTCTCCATCTCCCTCTGGTGCTCCCCACCCCTTTCTTTCTCCTGAGGCCTCCCGTCCCATGATCCTTTCCCTTCTTCAGCTCTGTATCACTTTCGCCAATCACCTTTCCAGCTCTTAGCTTCATCCCACCCCCTGCGGTCTTCTCCTATCATTTCACATTTCCTCCTCCCCCCACTACTTTCAAATCTCTTACTATCTTTCCTTTCGGTCAGTCCTGATGAAGGGTCTTGGCCCGAAACATCGACAGCGCTTCTCCCTATAGATGCTGCCTGGCCTGCTGTGTTCCACCAGCATTTTGTGTGTGTTGTTGTTTGAATTTCCAGCATCTGCAGATTTCCTCGTGTTTGATCATATATGAACTGTGTGTCAAGTGCATCAACCCGTAAGACTATTGACCAAAGTCTTGGAAGAAGATGGGCTAAATCTTCTTCTTTACCAAAACTTTTACGATCAACTTTCATCACGGACTATCAAGATTTTAAAAAGTGATCATCTCAGTCAATTACTTACTGAGCCAGATGGAAGTTTCCAGAATGTAGAAAAAACAAATACTGGAGCGTACGGAGGCAACCAACAGGGAATTCACGGACTGTATGACCCGGCTGACGACGAACATTGAAAAACTGACTAACTCTGTTGCATTAATAAAGCACCTTGTTGAATGTGTAAAACATGTCTGCATCAGTGTTATCTTGTATTTCCATACAATGTTACATTAGGCTGTTACACATCTACTGTCAGAGAAGTACTTGCATAAATAGGTAAACCACCTTCACACGAGCAAGGACAGAAAACGGCAAAGTGAGTACAGTATACTTATTTATTCAGTAAGTTATGGGTCAAAGAATTTGGTGAGTACATTTCTAACTCTTCTGGCTTCAGTCTCATTGTTGTCTGTTCTGAAATTGTTAGGTTGCGTTCAAGAAAATAATGAAATAGCGTGCTGCCGTCCGACAGCGTTTTCAAAAGTCTCCGGCTACTCCATCCACACTGATCTACCCGAGCAGCGTTTTCAAAGATACCCACCCTGGAAAGCGTTTCTGAAAAGCTACGGTTTCGGGAGACAAAAACACTGTTTTAGTGTGGACAGACGGTAAAAGCTTCGGTTACAGATTTATCTGGCGTAGTGTGGATGTAGCCTAAAATAGGTTTGGGTAGGAAAAGTGTAAATGTGAGCAGTTTGCATAGAACATTGAAAAGAGAACAGTACAGCACAACACAGGAACAGGGCCTTTGGCTATTAACACTACCTCATTAATCATCGTTTGCATTATTTATTTATCTTCCTAACCTACAGTAATTTTTATGTATTACACTGTACTGCTGCCACAAAACAGCACATTTCACAACATATGTCAGTGATAGTAAAGCTGATTCTGAATTAATTACTGATGCCAAATTAAACAAATCCCTTCTGCCAGAACAATGTCCATAGCCTTTCTTGGCATTCAAGTGCCTAAGAGCCTTGAAAACACTTCTGTCGTATTTGCCTCCAAAATCACTTGGAGAAGGTACACTCCAAGCACCCACCCTTTATTGTATAAAATACCTGCCCCACCCATCTCCTTTGAAGCTTCCCCTTTCACCTTAAATGCATGCCCCCTGGTATTAGATATTCTGACCCTACTCTACTAAGCCTCTCGTGTTTTTCCCCTCTGCCTCTACTCCTTCAGTTTGTCCAACCTTTCCTGATTGTACATGCCCTCAAATCCAGGCAGAATCTTTGTAAGTCTCTTCTGCTCCCCCTCTGTAGCCTCCACGTGATTCCTATAATGGGGCAACCAGAAGATAGTGTCTTGACCAATTGAAGTAAACATGCCATACACCTTCTTTACCACTCCATTAACTTGTGCAGGCACTTTCAGGAAGTGCTCTATACTTTTTGAACTCTCTAAGCCCTAGAACACAGTTCCATCAGAATATTATCCAGGTTTAAGGACAGATTATACAAACATCCCGAGAACTCTTTGCAAATCCCTTGTCCACTCATCTTCAGAGGGTCCATAGGTAACTTTAATGAAGGGTTCAAAGCCACAATGGGTTATGGCAAGGTAAAGGACTAACTCTCATAGCAGAATCAAAAACAAATTAGAATAAGCTTAAGTAAGTGCTTGCCAGAGTTAGCATTGAACCAGGAAATGCTTTTCACATTTGTGGTAACAGAAACCTGGAATCGACTTTACCACAGGGCTCAATTAAAATTTGTAGTTTTAATATGTTTTGACAAGGTGGTAAAATGTGGAGCATCGACTTTGGTAAACAATGGCAGAGTATTTTTTTAAATGATGGGAAGTTAGACAATGTTGATGTTGAGAGGAACCCCGGTGTCTAAAGGGAACAGAGTACAAGGTGAAAGATGTCTTCAGTATATTTACACTTGGCCTTAATGAGACCACAACTGGAGCACTGTCTGGAGTCGTCAGCTCCTTTCTTAAACAAATATACTATACCTGCCAAAGAGGGAGTGCAGCAAAGATTCACGAGGTTGGTCCCAAAGATGGGAGGATTGTTTTATAAGGAGAGATTAAGTAGACTGTGTTTGTATTTTCCAGAGTTTACAAGAGTGTGAGGAAATCTCAATGAAGATACAAAATTGGGATTGGAATTAGAATTGGTTTATTATTATCACATCTAGCATGATACAGTGGAAAGTTTGTCTTCCCCACTGTTCACTGAGGTAGAGCAAGGTAAAATAATAACAGAATATACAATAAAGTGTAACAGCTACAGAGGAAGTGAGGTGCAGGTAACAACGAGGTTTTTTTTTAGCGTGTCACACCAGACAGTCAGCCATTCTTGTCTGGCACGTGGTGTCAGGACTGGTCTCCTTTCGGATTAACCAGGTCACGATATGAACGTTCCTGACTCGACCCTTGTATTTTTTTATGAGTCTGAGTGGCTAGCTCGACGCTCAACCCGACACGGATGGAAAGCGTCCTCTGGGGGGTGGCCCGACTTCGGAGTCTGGCGCTGATCCCATTGTGCCACCAGCTGAGGTGCAAGATCATAATAAAGGATAGACTATGAAGTTAAAAAACTTTCTCACCATCCTAGGAAACCATTCAATAGTCTTATAACTGTGGGGTAGAAGCTGTCCTTGAGCCTGGTACAACGTGCTTTCAAGCTTTTGTATCACAGAGGCGATGTACACGAAGGGCCAGAGTCACCTCTACTTCCCGAGGAGACTGAGGTCCTCTAGGGTATGCGGACCTCTACTTCACATTTTTTATCAGTCTGCTGTTGCCAGTACAGTCTTCTATGCAGTGGTGTGCTGGGACATTAGCATCAACACAAGTGATGCCAACAGGCTCAATAAACAGATCGGTAAGTCTGGCTTTGTTATGGGAGTTACACTGGACACACTGGAGGTTGTGGTAGAACAAAGAACTCTGTGGAAAATCCTGGCAATTCAGGACAATGTTTCTCATCCTCTGCCTTCCCTCTTGGCTGAACAGAGGAGCACTTTTAGTACTAGCCTGACAACTACGGTGTTCAAGGTCATTCTTAACCTCGGCCATTAGGCTCTATAATGAGTTAACCCTACAGCGGGGAAGCGATGACCCCCTCCTGTTCAACTGTTTGAGGTAACTATTTTTACTTTTTCTTACTTCTCTTCTAATATTGCCTGGATGTTGCCTGGATTGGGGAGCATGCCTTATGAGAATAGGTTGAGTGAACTTGGCCTTTTCTCCTTGGAGCAACGGAGGATGAGAGGTGACCTGACAGAGTTGTATAAGATGATGAGAGGCATTGATCGTGTGGATAGTCAGAGGTTTTTTCCCGGGGCTAAAATGGTTGCCACAAGAGGACACAGATTTAAGGTGCTGGGGAGTAGGTACAGAGGAGATGTCAGAGATAAGTTTTTTACTCAGCAAGTGGTGAGTACGTGGAATGGGCTGCTAGCAACGGTGGTGGAGGCAGATACGCTGGAGTCTTTTAAGAGACTTTTGGATAGGTAGGTACATGGAGCTTAGAAAGATAGAGGGTTATACGTAAGCCTAGTAATTTCTAAGGTAGGGACACGTTTGGCACAACCTTGTGGGCTGAAGGGCCTGTATTATGCTGTAGGTTTTCTATGTTTCTATGTAATATTTGTATATTTATATATCTGCACACTTGCAATGGTACTGAGTCACTGTAATTTCCTTTGAGATCAATAAAGTATCTATCTATCTTGAAAGAACTGATTGTGGAGTCAGAAAGGGTAAGATGAAGGAACACACACCAGCCCTCACAGAGGGATCAGAAGTGAGCAATTTCAGGTTCCTGGGTGTCAATATCTCTGAGGATCTATCCTGAACCTAACATATCAAAGCAGCTACAAAGAAGACACATCAGTGGCTACATTTCTATAGGAGCTTGAGGAGATTTGGTAAGTCACCAAAGACGCTTGAAAATTTCTACAAGATGTACCGTGGAGAGCATTCCAATTGGATGCATCACTGTCCAGTATGGTTTGGGGGGGGGGGGGGGGGGCAGAGCGACGGCAAAGAATTGAAGTAAGTTACAGTGTTACGTATCCTTGGGTGTCTTGTATCTGTCACGTGACCATGATGTAATTGAAGTTATGCTGGACATGAGGTAATGGTCCTGTGATGGGGGAGTGACGTCATTTTTCCGCCAGTGAGAGGTCACGTGATAGTTTTTTTCAACCGGGTATAAAAGGAGAACCCCTCCCTGTGACGTGGGCAGTTCGTGGCTGAATTCGCTACTGACTCCATGCTGCTGCGTATTCCGATATTATGACGCAGTTTCGTATAAAAGTGGAGTTTTATTTTCTGCCTTAAGTCTCAATGGCTATTGCCGGCAGTTTCACTATATTACTGCCAGTAAAGTCAGTGGAGAGTGAAGACTCATCAGAGTTCGGACATACTGAAGGATTTGGAAAGTTAATGTCAACGGTGAAACAGATTCGACCTTTGTTTAATCTTTGCACGAGGAAGTAGTAACTTGTGTCCGTGATAATTCCTGCTTTGGCAATAAAAAAAAAACCAGTGAGTTGGATACAAAGTTTCACCAAAGAAAGGTCAGTGCCTTTTAAGTCTTTTATTTCCTTCGATCGTAAATCCTCCGGGAAAGGCATACTGCAGCTGGGATCAGCAGTAATGCGACGAAAGAGAATTTAACACCTTTCAAGAAGTCTCTCCTTTTAACTGACTGTGTAAAACTTTGGACCTTCACATTACTACTTTAAGAACTGTTTTCGCATTACCGCTTTAAGAACTGCTCGAGCTGCTGTATCGCAGCTGACTTCCGGTTACGTCAGTCGTTTATTTACTTGTGGGTTTTTACTGTGTTTAATAAATGTTTTATTTGTTATAAAAAAAACCTGTCTCAATTATACATTCATTGATGCTGATTTGTAACAGCAGAAAGTTGGAAAATTAGTCAGCTCCATCATACGTACTAGCTTCCAAGAGATCTTCAAGGAGCGGTGCCTCAAGAAGGCGGCACCCGTCACTAAAGACCCTCATCGCCCAAGTCATGCCTTGTTCTCATTGCTATCATCAGGAAGGCGGTTCAGAAGACTAAAGGCACACACTCAAAGATTCAGGAACAGCTTCTTCACGCGACCCTCCCCCCACCATTTCTGAGTGGGCATTGAACCCATTAACACTACCTCACTCCTTTTTTATTTCTATTTTTACACTCTTTATTTAATTTAAGTATTTAAATTAAGAAGAGAAAATGCCTGAGGTGGGTAGGGTCTTTCATTACGCTAACCTATTTACTAAGTCAGCACAGAGCATAGACGGACTCCATAAAGGGGAGGCTGATTTCCGTAATGTACTGAGCTGTGTCCACAACTCTCTGCTGTTTCTTGCCTTACCAAGCTGCTGTGCATATAGATATGATGTTTCAATGGTGCATTTCTTGGCCCTGGCATTACATGGTTGGACTAGTTTCAGGCATTTGATGATGTTCACTCCCACCTTCTCAACCTCAACACCATTGGTGAAGACAGGAGCATGTGCACCGCACCCCTTCCAGAAGTCAAAGTTCTGCCAACATCGACAGAAATGTTGTCATGTTACTAAACTGGGACTAGGCAGAATAACAGTTCAACACAGGACTGAATAGCCCATTTCTATGTTGTAATGCTCTACAACTTTCTGGCACCATTTCTAACATTTGCTCTTCTTTTAATGCTATTTACTGAATTCAGTAATTTCATATTGCAAGCTCTTCCAATTTGCGTCAGGATTTTTTACTCGGATTGCTTTAACATGATCGTTTAAATTTAATTTGCACATAGATTTTCCAACTTTTATGAGGTGGGATTCAAACTAGAATGATTGAGCAGATTAATATCACTGGGTCAAACAGTCTGTTTCCCATCACTAATAACGTGCTTAACCATTTCAGAGGGTAGGAAAGAGTTAACCACACTAGTTTGGATCTAGGTTTACACAAGCCAAGCATGCTGATTTCCTCTCCCAAAGGGGCATTAGAAAATCAGATCGGTTTTTACATCAATCCAGTCACTATTAACAATACAAGATATTTTAAATTCTAGAGATATTTAATTAATTGAATTAAAACAGGCCAACAGCTGTGGTGGGATTTGAATTCATGTCTCCGGATTAGGAGCGTAGCACTGTAATATTAGACCTGTCATTTAATAATCAGCATCAGCAAATAATTATCAAGAGTGAATCACCTTCACAGTGATGTTCTTTGGAAGATCACACGTTTCAAACTAGAAGCAATTGAGAACAGCTGTCAATAATTACTGTTGAAGTGAGATGCTGTCAATGTAAATATGGTGATGATTGAGAAAAAGATATTCAAGATATTTCACTGCAAACTGCCTTTGTACTGCTCAGTTTCAGAGTACATGACTATTTTGCAATGCTTACAAGGAGTGGGGAGGAAATTCAGTCTGTAGTGTATGGATCTATTTCTTTTAACGCAATGTCTCCCCTTAGCATTAATAATTAACTGATGACTTACTCATGTGCATTGATTTATTGCTCTCTCTCTGAAAGGTGAATATACAAGTTAATTTCACCTCCAAGTGTGTGCCTTCATTTATTTGACATGTAGTTGTACAGAGAGAACTAACTGGTGGTGAGCACGAACCCGAATGTCAGCGAATATTACCAACTGCACCAACAGTTGCAAGATGACAGAAATCAGAGGAAGAGAGCGAGAGAGAGCAAGATACAGTGAGAGAAAAGAGTGAACCAGTACAGAGAAAGCAGTCACGGATGCTAGCACAGGGATGTGTGAGTAACAGTGAACAGTACACAGTGAGAAACACACAACTTGCAAAGCACAAACAAAAATAACATGACAATGGCCTTAGTTGGGAAAGTTGATGAATTTGATAGCACTATAAAGACTGGCAATTGTAGATAGATAGATAGATAGATAGATACTTTATTCATCCCCATGGGGAAATTCAACATTCTTTCCAATGTCCCATACACTTGTTGTAGCAAAACTAATTACATACAATACTTAACTCAGTAAAAATATGATATGCATCTAAATCACTCTCTCAAAAAGCATTAATAATAGCTTTTAAAAAGTTCTTAAGTAGTTTACTTAAATACATTAAATACAATCAACCCCGGCACTTTAACATATCTTACTCCTGGCGGTTGAATTGTAAAGCCTAATGGCATTGGGGAGTATTGACCTCTTCATCCTGTCTGAGGAGCATTGCATCGATAGCAACCTGTCGCTGAAACTGCTTCTCTGTCTCTGGATGGTGCTATGTAGAGGATGTAGAGGATGTATATCGAGAGGGTTGAACTGTATTATAATGCTAATGATGCGGATAAGGAAAATAAGGTCTCCACGCTTCTTAGCTTAATGGGTGCTAAAACGTATAGTATCTTACACAATTTAATAACTCCTTAAAAGCCAGCAAGCAAGATGTTCAACAAAATTGTTGAAATTTTACTAAATCACTTGAGCCTAAAATCGCTAGTACTAGCTGAGATATTTAGATTTCACAAAAGGAACCATCCAAAGGATGAAAGCATTTCTGAATACTTTGCAGAACTATGCAAACTTTCCCAATACTGTGAGATGGACTTTCTAATTCATTAAGGGACAGTCTTGTATGTGGCATGCATAGTCAAAGCACCTAAAAGAGGCTACTGTAGAAAGAGACCTAACCTTAGAATGGGCAGTGACCATTGCAATATCAATGAAGACAGTTGCAAAGGAGGTGTCAGAACTACAGAAAAAGAGTTTAGAATGTGAAATGCACAAGATGTTCCTGAATGGTGTCCTTCTTCAGAGAAAATGGCTTTCCTTCCTCCACCATCAACACAGTCCTCATCCGCATCTGCATTCTCACGCATGTCTGTCCTCTCACCATCCTCTCAGCACCTCACCAGGGATAGGGTTCCTCTTGTCCTCACCTAGCACCCCATCAGCCTCCACATCCAGCTCATAATTCTCTGTAACTTCTGCCATGTGCAACAGGATCACACCACCAAGCACATCCTTCCCTCTCTGCCACTTTCTGCTTTCTGCAGATATCGCTCCCTATGCAACTCCTTTGTCTATTCATCCATCCCCGCTAATTGCCCTCCTGGTACTTACCTTTGCAAGTGAAACAAGTGCCATAGTTACCCCTACACCTCCTCCCTTACCACCATTCAGGGCCCCAAACAGTCCTTCCCAGTGAGGCGACACTTCACCTCAATTCTGTACAATGTGTTCAATTCTGGTCACCTCATTATAGGGAGGATGTGAAAGCTATGGAGAGGGTGCAGAGGAGAGTTACCAGGATGTTGCCTGGATGGGAGAACAAGTCATATGAAGCAAGGTTAGCAGAGCTGGAACTTTTCTCTTTGGAGCGTAGAAGAATGAGAGGGGACTTGATAGAGGTCTACAAGATTATGAGAGGCATAGATAGGGTGGATAGTCAGTACCTGTTTCCTAGGACACCAATAGCAAACACCAGAGGGCATATGTACAAAATTAAGGGAGGGAAGTTTAGGGGAGACATCAGGGGTATGATTTTTTACACAGAGGGTTGTGAGTGCCTGGAATGACTTGCCAGGGATGATGGTGGAGGCTAATACATTAGGGGTATTTAAGAGCCTCTTGGACAGGCACATGGATGAAAGAAAAATGGAGGGTTATGGGGTAGTGTGGGTTTAGTACTTTTTTTAAGGATTATATGGGCATGGAGGGCTGAAGGGCCTGTACTGTGCTGTAGTGTTCTATGGTTCATCTGTGAGTCTATTGGGGTCAACTACTGTATCCGGTGCTCCTGATGTGGCTTCCTATATATTGGTGAGACCCAAAGTAGATTGTGAGACCTCTTTGCCAGAAACAGTTGGATCTCCTCGTACCCACCCACTTCAATTCTACTTCCCATTCAGATATGTCAGTACACGGCCTCCTCTACTGCTACAATGAAGCCACACTCAGATTGGAGTAGCAACACCTTATATTCCGTCAGGGTAGCCTACAACCTGATGATATGAACATCAATTTCTCAAACTTCTGGTAATTGTCACCACCCCCCCCCCCACCCCTTCACCATTCCCATTCTCATTTCCCTCTTTCACCTAATCTCCTCACCTGCCCATCACCTCCCTCTGATGCTCCTCCTTCGTCCCTTTCTTCCGTGGTATGCTATCCTCTCCGATCAGATTCCTTCTTCTCCAGCCCTTTATTTCTTTTACCTATCAGCTTCCCAGCCCTTCCCCTCTCCTGGGTTCACCTATTACCTACCACCTTGCATTTTCCCTCCCCTTCCCCACCCCCTCCCACCTTCTTGATCATATTCTCATACTTTTTTCCAGCCCTGATGAAGGGTTTTGGCCCAAAATGTTGACTGTTTGCTCTTTTCCATAGATCCTGCCTGGCCTGCTGAGATCCTCCGGCATTTGGAGTGTATTGCTTTGATTTCTAGCATCTGTAGATTTGCTTGTCTCTATGCTCTCACAATGGCAGTGTTTGCTTGATATTTTTTGTAAATAACAGCCCATAGCCAACTTCACTATACTAACGATCCATTCTTTTGGGTGGCACTCTGTTACATTCAGAATAGAGCCTCTGGACCTGTGGAGTGGTATCATGTTTGGCAGGGGTCTTGTCAAAGACTCCGTTTTTGTAGCGCCTCTGGACCTGTGAAGTTTCATCAGGTTTAGTAGGTGTCTTGTCAAGGATAACTTTCTCTGTTGCAGGTGTCACATTTCTTTTAGTGACATGATCATCTCTGAGATAGATACAAAGTGTCTGTCTTATTGGACGCAGGCGACCCAGATACGTTCTTCAGCTGAGCATCCGGTATCTGGTCCACGTGATATCTCCATGTCTGATCTCCAATATTCACTGCATTTTGGTCCCCTAATCTGAGGAAAGACATTCTTGCCATAGAGGGAGTACAAAGAAGGTTCACCAGATTGATTCCTGGGGTGGCAGGACTTTCATATGAAGAAAGACTGGATCGACTAGGCTTATACTCACTGGAATTTAGAAGATTGAGGGGGGATCTTATTGAAACGTATAAAATTCTAAAGGGATTGGACAGGCTAGATGCAGAAAGATTGTTTCCGATGTTGGGGAAGTCCAGAACGAGGGGTCACAGTTTAAGGATAAAGGGGAAGCCTTTTAGGACCGAGATGAGGAAAAACTTCTTCACACAGAGAGTGGTGAATCTGTGGAATTCTCTGCCACAGGAAATAGTTGAGACCAGTTCATTGGCTATATTTAAGAGGAAGTTAGATATGGCCCTTGTGGCTAAAGGGATCAGGGAATATGGAGAGAAAGCAGGTACAGGGTTCTGAGTTGGATGATCAGCCATGATCATACTGAATGGCGGTGCAGGCTCGAAGGGCCAAATGGCCTACTCCTGCACCTATTTTCTATGTTTCTATGTACATCAGTGGTCCAGTTCTTGCAGCTATCCTATTGGGTGCCCACCTGCCTTCTTGGTAATCACGTGCTAGGACCTCCTGTCCAATCTCAAAGCTCCTTACTGCTTCACTTGGCAACTGGCTGATCTGCTTATGCTGCACTTCCCTCTGTAGATCTGGTTTTGGGAGGTCTGTGGGAGATCTCATATTTCTACCCATGAACAGTTTTGTAGGTGTTTAATTCGCTTTGCATGAACAGAGTTCTGGTACACAAAAAGCAACTCTTTGTACTGAAGAGAAATGTCCTCCTTCTCCATAGCTTTAATGGACTTCTTAAAGGTATCAACAAACCTCTCAGCTAACCCATTCATTGCTGGGTGGTGAGGAGCTGACATGAAATATTTGACACCATTTTGCTTCATGAATAGTCTAAACTCTTCTGACATGAATTGTGGTCCTTGTCACTCACAATTTGTTTGGGTTCTCCATTTCTGGTGATCATGGTCCTCCGAGCGGAAACTGTCTTCTCTGACTTGATGGGCTGAATGGCCTAATTCTGTTCCTATGTTTTATAGTCATATGGACTTCATTGGTAAATCTCAGGCCACTTCAAATGAGGATCCACTGCAATCAGAAACACTGAGTTCATGAATGGCCCAGCAAAGTCAATATGCACCCTTTGCCATGGTAAAGACGCCTGTGAGGGTGCGCTTTGAACTTTGTGGTGTCCCAAATAGATTTTGATCATGTTTTCAATCTGTCTATCTATTCCTGGCCACCACACCTAGTGCCGGATGAGTCTCTTCATCTCACCTGTACGCAGGTCTCCCTCATGCAGATCTTCTAACACTCTGGTGCGCAGTTTGGAGGGAGCCACATCGCGAGATCCACCCTTCAGGGTTCTTTGATATACCAACAGTTGGTCTCATCTCACTGAGAATACTGGAAACCTAAGATTACCATGAGTTGGCCATCCTTGCATGGTGATGTCATGGACTTTTGGCAATATTGGGTCTTTCCTTGTTTCTCCTTGTATTTCAGAATTTGTTACCAGCAGCTGGTCCACCAATGCTGTGTGGAACACCTCCGCTGGGTCACAGAATGCAGACTTTTCTTCTTCAGTTGTCAACAGTGGAAAATGTGACAAGCCATCAGCGCTGCTGTGCTGTTTGGTATCCTTGAACTCCATGTCATTAGGGTGGGATCCCAGGAACAGTGTCCAACATTGCAAATGAGTAGGAGACATCACTGGGATTGAGAATGGACACAAGGGGCTGGTGGCTTGTCACTAGAGTAAACTATTGTCCGTAGAGTTAGTGGTGAATCTTCTTTACTCTTGGTCTATCTGTGCAAAGTTGCGTTTTACGCTCATCAGTGATCTTGAAGCAAGTGCAATCAGATGTTCAGATCCATTTTTCATAGTGTGTGACAAGACGGTACCAGTGCCACAAAGGGGCACATCACATGCCAGTCTGATGGCCAGAGATGAGTCATAATGGGTGAGCAGTTCATCTGATGTTATTAGTCTCTTTGTTTCCTTGAATGCTCTTTCACATCTTTCTGACCACTCCCACCTTTCTCCTGTCTGTAACAGTGCATTCAATGGATGCAGCACTGTATCAGTGTCTGGGAGAAACTGGTGGTCGTAGTTTACAAGGTTCAAGTATGACCTGAGTTGTGACACATTTTTCGATTTGGGTGCCCGTAGCACTGCTTCAGTCTTCCCTTGTGACTTATGTAAGCCATGCTTGTCAATAACATTCAGATTCAGATTCAGATTCAGTTTATTGTCATTTAGAAACCACAAATGCAATGCAGTTAAAAAATGAGACAACGTTCCTCCAGAATGTTATCACAAAAGCACATGACAAAACAGACTACACCAGAAAATCCACATAACATTTGGCAATCCCCAATCCAGAGTCCGGAGAGGCTGCTGTGTATTAATATCACGCTACCATCTTAGCGCGTTTCCCGGAAAGGAGCTCCAACTCCACCAGACAAAACAAGACCAAAAACTAAAGCTACAAGACCTGCACAAAATCACATAGTTACAATAGTGCAAACAATAGCATAATTGATAAAAAAAAAACAGACCATGGGCACGGTAAAAATAGTCCAAAGATGTTAAAAGACTATAAGTTCAAAAAAAACTATCACACAGTTTCCACAAGTCCTCAGGGTCCCAATTGACTCATCATCCCACGCCTGCGGCAGAAGGGAATACCCCCGCTATGGACTTCCACGGCGTTGCCCGACTCAGCCTCACAGACGCAGCACACAATGAAAGCTCCGTCGAACCTAGCCTCGCAGACGCAGCACACAGTGGAAGCGACCTGACCACAGCGGACTCCGAGTCCGTCGAACCTCCGACCATCCCCTCTGGCACAGCTTCTCCAAGCACCATCTTCTGTCAAGCGTATTAAGATGCCCCCGCCAACGGCCATCGGCAACGCGACCCCGAGGACTGGGAGCCTGTTCTTCCCAGCAGAGACCTGGACCCCACAGCAGCAGCAGCAACGAAGAAGGTATTCCTGGAGATTTCCAGATGTTTCTCCATGCTCCCACATCCATTTTCAACCAATTATGATTGTGCACGGCACCCCGCTTCACAAATAACAGATAATCAGCTCCAGAGTGGCCGCTGCAAGCTGCATCGTGCCGCCATCTTGGATCGTAGTCTAAAATATGAGATTGCATTCTCAAAAACTCATATTTCTCTCTCTTTGCATGCAGACCATACTCACTCAGCCTAGTAAGCACTTTACCAAGATTCTGGAGGTGCTCTTCATCATTCTTGCCAGTCACAATGATGTCATCAAGGTAACATAGTGTTCCTGGGATATCTTGGAGCACTTGATCTATTGCTCTTTGCCAAATTGCTGTAGCTGACGCGATGCCAAAGACGAGACAATTATACTGGAACAGTCCCCTGTGAGTGTTGATTGTGAGGAACTTCCTGCTTGACTCCTCAATCTCCATTTGCAGATCGGCTTGTGAGAAGTCAATCCTGAAAACCTGTTCCCACATGCCAAAGGTGCAAAAAAGTCTTCTACTGATGTTCCATTCTTTCTGCCCAGTGCGCATCCTACTAGCTCCCCCGCCACGCGCTGGTCCCCAACCACCAGGCCATAAGGAAACAATATGAGTCAGCTGCACCTTTCCTCAATCCCTGTCATGCCCACTGTTGAACTTGAACCCACGCGAGGTCATTACCTAAGTGCTTCAGGGATCACTGGTTGGCCTCGGGTAACCGGCCGCTTAGTGCAGCCGGCAAGAAGTGCCATTGCTACTGGCCTGGAGCACGGACAGATGGGTACCGCCTCTAAACCTGTTTAGCACACCGAATATTCGTGGGGAACCCGGTGCTAAAATTTTCGCAGACGACCTAATTCGGGCTCAGGGTTCCGTATGTAGCAGAGCAGCTATCGCACTGCGATCTACTGAAACAAACTTTTGTCAGCCGATAGATCCTACAAGAGGGGCGGATGCGTCCTGTCGCACTCCTCGCTCGGTCGGTCACTCTCTCCGGACTGCGACCGCCATTGCCCCAATACGGGAACAGATGCACCTAGCCAAGGCGGCGGGCAGGTGGGAGGCTGGAGCTCGGGCCTGGAGGCTGTCTAATCAGGCAATGAAGCCCTCAAAACTGCTTCGGTACCTTGAGTACAAGCACCCTGCACTTAAATACAAACCCACTGAGTTTTTTTCCAGCGTTAAAAATATGAGCAAGTGGGACAGCAGGTAAGTGCTGAGAGACACATAAACTAAGTTTCGAAATAGACTGGACATAAGGAACCTGCTTCGAGTATCGCTGTATTCCGGTCGTGTTTAACACCCCCCCACCCCCCCGGCCAGTCCGCAAGAATATTGTCAATATTAAACTGGTCCGCAGTGCAAAAAAAGGATGGTGACCCCTGGTATTCATACATTATTTCTACTTCCGAGTTGCGGGGTTTTGCTTCCGGTCTTTTCTGCCCCGGTGCGCATGCGTGTAACTAATCGATTTGGAGTCAATCTTGCCTTTCATTAAGGCCGAGGTAACTTGGTCTTCAAAAGGTTGGTGACCACTACTTTATGGAATCTTGATGTTGCTGCTTCATCCAGTTTAATTCGGGCCTTCATGCCTTTGAGTTTAACACTATCCTTCTGAAATACCTTCTCATTAACATTAAGCAGCAGTTACAGTCTCTGGTTAGTGCTACCGTTTAGGCTACAGTTGCCTGTTGATGACACCTTCAGAGCTTTGATTGTGTGCTAGTCTAGTTGGATTTTTCAACCATTCATGTCCAAAAAGTGTTGGCCCTCTACATAGAGCTCGAACTACTGTGCTTTGCCACCATATGTCACATTCACTTTCAGTTTGCCTTTGGGAGATTATTTTTCGCCTGTTTAGGTCTTTAGCATCACCGAGGTCTTTTCTAATGATAGCTCAGAAAACAGTCTGTTGTAGTTAGCCTCTGAAATTACAGATAAAGCTAACCCTGTATCCAGCTGTTTTTTCAGTTTTTCACCAGATACATCTATTGTGATCCATATGATTTTGTAATCTGTTTCAGTGATGCTATGCAGTTCTAGGCATAACAGTGCACCTGTGTCAGACTCCGTGTTATCTGATTCAGTTTCACATTCAGTCTCTTTATGCGTTTGTTTAGTTTTGTGGTTGAAACTTTTCACTCTGTGTGGTTTTTCTCTTTGTTGTGCGAAGAAGTCTATGTGCATGTTCTCTCTATGTGGCCATACCTGTGACACTTTCTGCAAACTTCTCCTTTGAACCAGTGGTCACTTGGATCATGGGAGCATTTGCCACATTGATAAATTTCAGGTTGATTCTGATAAAGCATCTTCAACCTTGACACATTAACTGTTTCTCCTTCCACAGTGGTTTCCTTTTTTTTTATTTAGAGATTCAGTGCAAAACAGCAGGATAGATGTATTCCAAAAACAAAGGAATACTCAAATGGCAAAATACTTCAACCATGGCTGACAGGGGAAGCCAAAGCTAATGTAAAAGAAAAAAAGAGAGGGCATACAACAGAGTCAAAATTAGTGGGAAGACAGGGGACTGGGAAGCTTTTAAAACCTTACAGAGAGCAACTAAAAGTATCATCAGGAGGAAAATATGAAATATGAAAGCAAGCTAGCAAACAATATCAAAGTGGATAGTAAAAGCTTTTTCAAATACATGAAAAATTAAAAAGAGATGAGACTGGATATAGAACCACTAGAAAATGAGGCTGGAGAAATAATAACGGGAGACATGAAGATCGCAGATGAACTACATGAGTATTTTGCATCAGTCTTCACTGTGGAAGACACTAGCAGTGTGCCAGATGTTGTAGTGTGTGAAGGAAGAGAAGTGGGTGCAGTTACTATTACAAGGGGAAAGGTGCTCAAAAAGCTAAAAGAGCTAAGGGTACATAAGTCGTCCAGACCAGATGAACTGCACCCTAGGGTTCTGAAAGAGTTAACAGTAGAGATTGTGGAGGCATTAGCAATGATCTTTCAAAAATCATTGGACTCTGGCATAGTGCCAGAGGACTAGAAAATTACAAATGTCACTCCACTCTAAGAAAGGAGGAAGGCAGTAGAAAGGAAATTAGCTTTCTGCTAATTTAGCCTGAAACCAGTTAGCCTGATCTCAGTGGCTGGGAAGATGTTGGAGTCAATTGTTAAGGATGAGGTGATGGAGTACTTGGTGACGCAGGACAAGGTAGGACAAAGTCGGCATGGTTTCCTTCAGGGAAAATATTGCTTGACAAACTTTTTGGAATTCTTTGAGGAGATTACAAGTAGGATAGATAACAGGGATGCAGTGGATGTTGTATATTTGGATTTTCAGAAAGCCCGTGACAAAGTACCACACATGAGGTTGCTTACCAAGTTAAAAGTCCATACTATTACAGGAAAGTTACTGACTTGTGAAGCCTCACTGACATGGTTAGAGCATTGGCTGATCAGTAGGAGACAGTGAGTGGGAATAAAATTATCCTTGTCTGGTTGGCTGCCAGTGACTAGTGGTGTTCCACAGGGGTCGGTGTTGGGACCACTTCATTTTATGCTGTATATCAATGATTTAGATAATAGAATAGATGGCTTTATTGTCAAGTTTTCAGATAATAAGATTGGAGGAGGGGCAGGTATGTTGAGGAAACAGGTAGGCTGCAAAAGGACTTAGAAAAAATAAGGAGAATAAGCAAGAAAGTGGCAAATGAAATACAATTTTGGAAAATGCAAGGTCATGCACTTTGGTAGTAGAATAAATGTACAGACAATTTCCTAAATGGGGAGGAACTCCAAAAATTAGAGATGCAAAGGAACTTTGGAGTCCTTGTGCAGAACACTCTGAAGATTAACTTGCAGGTAGTCAGTGGTGAGGAAGGCACATCAATGTTAGCATTCATTTCAAGGGGTCCAGAATACAAGGACAGGGATATGATGCTGGTGCTTTACAAGGCACTGGTGAGACCTCATCTTGAGTATTGTGAACAGTTTTGGGCCCCTCACCTAAGAAGAAATGTGTTGGCATTGGAGATGGTCCAGAGGAGGTTCACAAAGATGATTCTGGGAATAAAGGGGTCATAATACAGAGAACATTTGCTGGCTCTAGGTCTGTACTCACTGGAATTTAGAAGGATGAAGGGGGATCTCATTGAAACAATTGAATGTTGAATGGCCTAGACAGAGCAGATGTGGGAAGGATGTTTCCCATGGTGGGAGAGTCTAGGACAAGAGGGCACAGCCTCATGATAGAGGCATGTTCATTTAAATTTCTTTAACCAGAGAGTGGTGAATTTGTGGAATTTGGTACCACAGGCAGCTGTGGAGGCCAGGTCGTTGGGTGTATTTAAGGCCGAGCTTGATAGGTTCTTGACTGGACATGGCATCAAGGAGATAAGGCTAGGGAATGGGGCTCAGGAGGGGGAAAAGGGATCAGCCATGGTTGAATAGCAGAGCAGACTTGATGAGCCAAATGGTCTAATTCTGCTCCAATGTCTTATGGTCTTAAGGTTTTATGTTCAAAGGATCTTAGAGTGAACAGAGGTTCAATACGTACTGTGAGTTGACAAGGACATAAGGCAGGTATTCGAATGAGCTTTTTGTGTTTTGGTGGCAGTTTTAAAATACTAGAGATTCATTTACAAGGTGGTTTTAATTAATCTGCCTGCAGGCACTGGGCGCTGGTCAAAAGTTCACCATGATGGCAACTCCTTACATTTTGGACTAGTAACGCCTTTAAGAAGTCCATGTTTGTAACAATTTCATTCTGCAGAGCAATCACACATCTCCTCTCCAGGAAAGGTGTGGATATCACTGGTAATGCCAGCTCTTCACAGTATTATCCATTCCTCAGCCACACTATTGGGACTGGAGTCATGTATGGGACAGGCAAGGATGACAGAGACTCTTCCCTGAAGTGACTTTGTGAACAAAATACGGTAAATATTGTAGTCGACTTATGTTACATTCAGACAAACACAGATACACAGATGAGCACACTCACACATAACAGATGCACACACAGGGGTACAAGTGATGTGCCTTTTTCTCGCTGTTATGATCATTGACAACGATTGAATAAGAAGATCAAACAGGATGTTGCTTCCCTGTGTGAGATTTTTGATTTTTTTTGCTCAGGAAATGTCAAACAGCAGGGCTTAATGAGACTAAGCCGTGACACAGTGATACTTAACTAAGTAAACAGCATCATTAAGAGAGACAGTAGGTAGATTGGGACAGAATTCAGAGTGAGCAGGACTGATGAGTCAAACAGCCCTTTGTGTGACATCCACTTACAAGGTAAAAGAAGCCTTTCCAGCTTATTGGATCCATGCCAGCTCTCAAAAGAACAATCGTATCTGACCCATTACCCTCTCCTCATTTTCCTGAAGCCCTGCAACTTGTTAACTCTCACATGCCCATCCCTGCTTTAAATTGTATTGCCACCGTGCTCACCTGGATGCCTCCCTCCTGAATATCGGAGTTTGGAACGAGCCACTAGCTCTTTGCTTGTTATGATGAGTGCCCATTGTATACCGACCAGTGATAATGAGCTTCGCAAAGAGAGCAAGGGAGTGAGAATAGATGTTTTGTTCTACTGGCAGCTGCCTAGAGGGCCAAATGGCCTTCTTCAAGCTGGGATAATTCTCTCACTCCAGTCTCAGCCACATTGTGGTTAGTGTCAGGTCAGTCTGACAAAAAGGGGATGACGAATTTGTAGTTAGGGTGTTTTGGAAATAAATCACGTCCAAAGGATCTTAGAGTGAACAGCAGTTCAATATGAACTGAGAGCTTACAAGGTCATAAGGCAGATATTCAGGCGCACTTTGGAGTGGTTTGGTCGTAGTTTTAAAATACTGGAGATTCTCTTACGGAGCAATTTTAATTAATCTGCCTGCAGGCACTGGGCTGGTCAAGAGTTCACCATGATGGCAACTCCTTACATTTTGGACTAGTGACACCTTAAAGAAGCCCATGTTTGTAACAATTTTATTCTGCAGAGCAATCACACATCTCCTCTCCAGGAAAGGTGTGGATATCACTGGTAATGCCAGCACTTACAATATTATCCATCCCTAGTTATCCCTAAACAGAGGCGGTTAATAACTCACCACGTTACAGAGACCTTAGTCCTATACAGGGCAGATGCAGATGAAAGAGACACTCCCTGAAGGATAAAAACACAAAATGCTGGCAGAACTCAGCAGGCCAGACTGCATCTATGGGAGGAGGTAGTGACGACGTTTCGGGCCGAAACCCTTCATCAGGAGTCACTACCTCCTCCCATAGATGCTGTCTGGCCTGCTGAGTTCTGCGAGCGATTTGTGTTTTTATTTATTTCCAGCATCTGCAGATTCACTCGACTTCCCTGAAGGAACTTTGTGAACCAAACACTGTAGATAATACAGTAGTTCTATATTTACTTACACACACACACACACACACACACACACACACACACACACACACACACACACACACACACACACACACACACACACACACACACACACACACACACACACACACACACACACTTATATATACTGTACACACCCCACACTGTCAAAATGACTGTTGAAATGCATCTAGTGTGGTAGTGTAGTGGGTAGTGCTTGTCACTCTTACTTTCACTTCCACCACTGGCCAGCAGTCTTGCGAAAAGGAGAGCTGAATGTGTAAGTCTCTTCCTGCCAATACACAGCCTCTCCATCAGCAAGTGTCATGTAGTGTCCCCTCACTTGTGACACTCGGAAACTGAATTCTTTTCGGACTTAGGCTGAACTACAGAGGACGGGGAGGAGGTCTGGCCCCTGCGCACGTAGCACGTAGGCCCACCAGTGTGTGGGTACACTCTGGTGCTCGTGAACCAGATCCCCAGCTATGGGTAATTAGCCCTGCTGTCCTGTGGGCAACCTCGGGAGAGATGAAAGCTATGGGAGTAAACCCAGACAGCAAATTCAGAGTGGAGCCCCTAAGGTGGCTGGACGTCATTGAACATCCTTCCAGCAGCTCCTACAGCCAAGCTGGTGCCAAACGTATTGCTTCATAAACTTTCCTTTGGACTGCACTGGTGACCGCGTGTGTCCCATGGAATCCTGGTTAACCTCTTCTGTACCGGACGCAGCAATTCAGATCAACGGGTTTACTGTACACCGTCAGGATTGATCTACAGAATCTCTCAAAAGCAGAGGTGGAGGAGTGTGCCTCATGATCAACTCTTCTTGGTGCACGAATATATCAGTGCTGTCCCAATTCTGCTCACCAGACCTGAATATCTTGCAGTTAAGTGTCGCCCATTTTACCTACACAGGAGTTCTCTGGGGTCATTCTGGTAGCAGTTTACATTCCACCTCAAGCCAATGTCAAGCAGGCTTTAGATGATCTGAGCAATGGGATCAACATGCACAAAACAGCACACCCTAATGTCTTCACCATCATTCTGGGGTATTTTAACCAGGCCAATCTGAAAAAATCACTAAGCAATTACCATCAACAGATCACTTGCAATACCAGAGGAAACAACACACTGGACCATTGTTACACCACGATCGAGAATGCCTATTTCCAATGAAGAAGTGGCTGAGGCTATACGTACTTTACGTTCTGGTAAGACCCCAGGACCTGATGGCTTTCCTGGGGAGTTTTATAAAACTTTCACTACGTTACTTACACCTTATTTATCCTCTGTTTTATCAGAGTCCTTTAAATCAGGTAAACTCCCTCAATCTTTTTATGAAGCCTTTATTTCTCTTATTCTTAAAAAAATTAAAAATCCAGCTGAATGTTCTTCATTCAGACCGATTTCTTTATTAAATGTTGATGCAAAAATTTTATCCAAAATCTTAGCTCGAAGACTTGAAAATATTCTACCATCTATTATATCACATGACCAGACAGGATTTATTAAAAATCGTTACTCACATTTTAATATACGTCGGTTATTGAATGTGATATATTCACCATCCAAAAAAATATCAGAGTGTAGATGCAGAAAAAGCCTTTGATAGGATTGAGTAGAATTATCTTTTTAAGACCTTAGAAGAGTTTAATTTTGGGCCTAATTTTATTCGTTGGGTTAAATTAATCTATTTGTCTCCTACCGCTCAGGTTATTACTAACTCCCAAATTTCTAAGCCCTTTAAATTACAGCGGGGAACTAGACAAGGTTGCCCTCTTAGTCCTTTACTTTTTGCTTTAGCTATAGAACCCTTAGCAATAGCACTTCGAGAATCTAAGGACATTTCTGGTATACTAAGGGAAGGTATGTCTCATAAAATTTCATTATATGCTGATGATATTTTACTTTTTATCTCTAACACTGAAACTTCTTTACCTTTGGTTCTTTCTTTAATCTCCCGGTTTAGTTCTTTTTCAGGATATAAGCTGAACCTACATAAAAGTGAGCTATTTCCTTTAAATGACCTAATGTCATCAAATGCCAAATTTCCGTTCAAAGTTGTTACAACTCAATTTACATATCTAGGTGTAACAATTACTAAAAACTTTAAGAATTTATTTAAAGAAAACTTAAACCCCTTATTGAATTATGTGAAAAAGATATTTTCTAAATGGTCCCCTCTTTCTTTATCCCTAATTGGCCGAATTAATTCAATTAAAATGAAGATTCTTCCTAAATTTTTATATCTTTTTTCAGGCATTACCTATTTTTATTCCTAAGACGTACTTTGATTCTTTAGTTTCAATTTTAACCTCTTATATTTGGAATAATAAACAAGCTCATTTAAGTAAAGTTTACTTACAAAGAAATAAAGAGATGGGTGGACTAGCCCTACCCAATTTTAGTTTTTACTATTGGGCTGCCAATATAAGGAATATTACTTTCTGGTCCTGTTATATTTATCGTAAAGATTGCCCATCATGGGACTCCTTAGAAGTTAATTCTGTAAAAAAATTCCTCTATTGTCTCTCTTCTTGTATCATACTCTTCTTTTTCAGCAAATAAAACAACAGATAACATAATTGTTAAGCAAACTTTAAGGATCTGGTCTCAATTTAGAAAATCTTTTGCTTTAGCGAATTTTATCATCTCCCATTCTCCTTAATTATTTTTTTTATCCCTTCCATGACTGATAAAGTCTTTAAAGATTGGGATGAAATAGGTATTAAGTGTTTTTGGGACCTGTTTATCTCAGGATCTCTTGCTTCATTTGACCAATTGTCAAATAAATTTGCACTCCCAAAAACACATTTTTACAGATACCTTCAAATTAGAGATTTCCTACGTTTCCAATTAGCTACTTTTCCTATAGGTCCTGATAAAAATTTACTGGACGATCTTTTAAATTTAAAACCTTTTGTTAATGGTTCTATTACCGGTATCTATAACTTGTTGATTGATTCTAGACAAGACTTTTTAGATAAAATAAAAAAAACTTGGGAGGATGACCTAAATTGTCAGATTTCTGATGATAGATGGAATAAAATTCTTAAACGGATTAATAAATCATCTTTTTGTGCTCGTCACTCTCTTCTACAATTTAAAGAGGTTCATAGTGCTTACATTTCTAAACAGAAGCTGTCCAGTTTTTACCCGAATGTTTCTCCACTTTGTAATAAATGCAACTCTGCTGATGCCTCTTTCATTCATATGTTTTGGTTTTGCCCTATAATTGAAAAGTTTTGGCGGGAAGTATTTCATACCTTCTCACAACTTTTTAGGGTCCAATTTGACCCAAATCCCCTTACTGCCTTGTTTGGTATTATTGCAAATGAAGATATAACTTTAAATACTCCTAACCTACAGGTTTTAGTTTTTACCTCTCTTTTAGCAAGAAGAGCAATCTTGCTTAAATGGAAGGAGTCTACCCCTCCTACACATCTTCAATGGCTACGTGATATTATGTTTTATTTAAATTTAGAAAAGATCCGCTGCTCAGTCTGAAATTTGAAACAATCTTTTTATGATATTTGGGGACCTTTCCTAAATTACTTTTCCAATTTATAAAGTTTAACAGTGCACAGACTTTTATGTATATTTTTATCTTCTCTTCTTAAGTGAATGTCTTTTTTTTCTAATTATCCATTGTCATCCATCAACTTTTTTCTTTGGTAGTTGGCAGGGGGTTGACTTTTTTTTATATAAAAAATTTCTTTTATGATGTATGACTCATCTTTAAATTTTTGATTACAGAGTGCTATACCTTTATGTGATATGCTATAACATTTTGATCAATTTTATTACAATATATGAATGTACACAAGTTATGTTGAGATGTATCTATGTGTTGCACTCTGTAAATCCTTTTTTTTTCTTCTGAATAAAAATATTGTAAAAAGAAAGGAAGGGTAAGACAAAAGAACACATACCAATCCTCATAGAGGGATCAGAAATGGAGAGAGTTAGCAGCTTCGAGGTCCTGGGTGTCACGATCTCTGAGGACCTAACTGGGTCCCACCATATTAATGCAGCTATAAAGAAGGCAAGACAGCAACTATACTTCATTAGGAGATTGAAGAGATTTGGTATGTCAACAAAAACACTCAAAAACTTTTAACGATGTACCGTGGAGAGCATTCCGACAGGCTGCATCACTCTCTGGTAAGGGAGTGGGAGTGCTACTGCACAGGACTGAAAAAAGCTACAGAGGGACGTAAATTTAGTCAGCTCCATCTTGGGTACTAGCCTACAAAGTACCCAGGACATCTTTAAGGAGTGGTGTCTCAGAAAGGCAACGTCCATTGTTAAGGATCCCCAGCAGCCGGGGCATGCACTATTCTCACTGTTACCATCAAGTAGGAGGTACAGAAGCCTGAAAGCACACACTCAGCAATTCAGGGACAGCTTCTTCCCCTCTGCCATCTAATTCCTAAATGGACATTGAACCCATGAACCTCACTTTTTTAATATACTGGATATTATTTCTGTTTTTGCACAGTTTTTAATCTACTCATATATGAATACTGTAATTGATTTACTTATTTATTGATTGATTTATTTTCTTCTATATTATGTATAGTTTATATGCATAGTTAACAATGCTGCTGCTAAGTTAACAAATTTCATGACACAAGCTGGTGATAATAAATCTGATTCTGATTCTGAGGCCAAGAGGGGGATCTTGATGACTGGGCATCTCAGGATCATCTCCAGACCTTCCGCCCAGGCTTGTGATGATCATCATCACAACCCATTGTCCTTCGAGACAGCTGAATGCCAACCACCACACACCTACACACACTAAGGCAAACACACATATTTAGATATATACACCTAAGCACACCCACACACACAAACATATAGGGGCAGAAGAGATGTGTCTGTTTCTCACTGTTATGGTCCTTGGCAAAAATCGAATAAGAAGATCAAATAAGATGTTGCTTCCCTGTGTGAGATTTTTGATCTTTTGCTCTGGAAATGTCAAACAGCAGGATTTAATGAGACTATGCCGTGACACTGTGATATCTAAGTAAAAGGCATCATTAAGAGAAACAGTCGGTAGATTGGGACAGAGTGCAGAGAGACCAGGACTGATGAGTCAAACAGCCCTTTGTGTGACATCCACTTACAACGTAGAAGAAGCTTTTCCAGCTTATTGGATCCATGCCAGCTCTCAAAAGGAGAACCCTATTGCAGAAGAACGTCTCTGAATGCACAGCATGTCAAACCTTGAAGTGGATAGGCTACATCAACAGAAGACCACAAATGTACACTCAATATCTACTTTATTAGGTTCAGGGGGAAATTGCTTGGACAGTATTAGGGATCTTTGTACAATGTTTTGTTAGTCACAGTTGAGCTACAAAAACTAATGTCCTTTATATAAGAAGGACAGCGGGGATAAGCCAGAGAACTGTAGGTCAGTGCGTGTTACACCACATTAGGGAATTTATTGGAGAGAATGCTAGACAGAGTAATTGAATGTATAATCCGTGGCCAATTTATGAGGTACACCTGCTCCTTAATGCAAATATTTAATCAGCCAATCATGTGGCAGCAACTCAATGCATAAAAGCATGCAGACATGGTCAAGAGATTCAGTAGTTGTTCAGGCCAAACATCAGAATGGGGAAAAATATGATCTAAGTGACTTTGACCATGGAATGATTCTTGATGCTGAATGGAATGGTGTGGTTTCAGAAACTGCTGATATCTTAGGATTTTCATGCACAAATCACAGAGAATGCTGCAAAAAGAAACAAGTAACTTCCGGTGAGCTGCTCTTCTATGGTCGTAAATGCCTTGTTAATGAGGGAGGTCAGAGGAGAATGGCCAGACTGATTCAACATGACAGGAAGGCGACAGTAACCCAAATAATCACGTATTAAAACAATGATGTTCAGGAGACCATCGCCAAATGCACAACACGTCAAACCTTGAAGTGGATGGACTATAACAGCTAAAAACCACACCGGGTCCTACTCCTGTACCTACTAAAGTGGCCACTGAGTGCATATGTCATTTTAATAATGGCCCTAATGATGTTTTTTATGTTTCCAACAACAATATTTCCTCTGGAATGATTGATATATCCAATTTGATTATAATGTGTGGCTGATTATAGACAGTTTAATTCTGGCATCAATGCGCAGCTGTCAAAGGACACCGTAGTCTGCAGGGCAAAGATTCAAAAGAACCTACGTCCCATCAGTTTAGAGTGAATTTAATGTGTCATTAGTTCCCCGCACATCAATATGGTCCCTGTCAGATAAAGTGGAGTTGGTACCCAGATGAAAATCTTTGACATTTCAGGTGATTTTGAATGAAGACTTCACAGATAAGAAGGCAAGAGGACAAGTAAAAACCAGCAGGTTCAGTGTTTCATCAGAGCCATCATTCCACTCTAACCCATTTGTGACTGATTTTATCCAGGAAATTACTCTTCTAAATATGTAACAAAGGCAATATGCTTTTTTCACCTTTGAGCTTGACTCATCTGTACAATACAGAACATGACATCTTAACAATGTTTATTTATACTTTATTTGTATGCTTGTCAACAAAGTTTCACAGTTGTCTTGTTACATGATCATCCATGAATCTCAAGTCAAATTGCTTTATGGCCTTGCTCATCTTTATCGCTTGTCACATTATGACCCTCAGAAAACTGTCATAACTATCTGATCATGCACCTCTCTCTGGTTGTATCTTCATCTGGCCATATTTCTCTCTGCATTACCCTTACTAAAACGTTCAATGTTCGTATGTCCTACCTTTCCTGCCTTGGATTTCTCAGCTTAACATGTATTTCTATCCAATTACACTCAAAGAGTCATAGATTGATACAGCAGGGAATAGGGCCCTTGCTGACCAAGATGCCCATCTACCTAGTCCCACTTGCCCACATTTGGCTCATATTACTCTAAACCAATTTGATTCCATATTCCTCAACCATCAGGCTCACAAACAGAGGGGATAACTTCACTCAACTTCACTCACCCTATCACTGAACTGTTCCCACAACATATGGACTCACTTTCAAGGATTTTTCATCTCATGTTCTCAATATTTATTCTTTATTTATTAATTATTACTATTTCAATTTTTTTCTTTTTGTATTTGCACTGTTTGCTGTCCTTTGCACGTTGATTGTTTATCCGTCCTGTTGGGTGCAGTCTTTCATTGATTCTACTGTGCTTCTTGTATTTACTGTGAATGCCCACAAGAAAATGAATCTCAGGGTTGTGTATGGTGACATATATGTACTTTTATAATAAATTTACTTTGACTTGAACTTTAAACCTTTCCCATCCATCTACCTATCCAAATACCTTTTAAGTATTGTTAATGTACCTGTCTCACCCACTTCCTCTGACAGTACATTCCCTCTGGGTGGAAAAAGTTGCTTCTCAGATTCCGATTAAATCTCTGCCTTCTCACTTTAAACATGTATTCTGTAGTTCTTCATTCCCCAAACCTAGGAATAAAGACTGTCTGCATTCTTGGAAGATTTTAGGAGGTTTGTCCACAATGAAGATTCAACATACTGTGAACTCTGCCCTTCGAGTCCATTTTTCACTCTTCCTTTCAGGTTGAGCCAGCATTTAATTGCCCATCGCTAATTGCCCTTCAGAAGATGGTGGTGAGCTGCCTTCTTGAATCATTGCAGTCCTCGAGGTGTGAGTACACCCACGATGCTGTTATGGAGGGAGTTCCAGGATTTTGACCCAGGGTGTTGAATGAACAAAGATATATTTCGTCTTGGAGGAAATATCCAGGTCATGGCATTCCCGTGTTTTTGTGCCTTTTATTAATTTTGAGGAGTTAAATTAATATTAAAAACATATACTGTCTAATGATCCAAGTCTTCAAAATATTCTGAAACAATTGGCCATCTGTCTCTTTCAATTACAGTGAATTATTACAATAGCACACACAGGGAAATTTACAGGAGCATACTAACCATCACTGAAAATAAGTTCCCTGTCTAAGTTCCTCCGGCGTTTAATGATCCTTGGTTGCTTTCCACTATTATTTTTATGTGTAAATGAAAAAGGACTATTCAGATATGTAAAGCAAATAGAGTATACAGACACTGGCGTCTGAAACAAAAAGAAACAGAAAAAGCTGGAAAAACACACTCTGTCAAGCAGCGTCTGTGCAGAAAAACCAGTTAACTTTACTGATTAGGGACCTCATCACAGCAAATCAACAGCAGATGCTATTTCATAGGCTCTTCAGTCAGCTCTGGGATGTCTGGATAAACTCACTCACTTCAACACTGATCTTATCTCTAAACATAGACTCACTTTCATTGACTCTACAAATCTTGTTCTCAATCATATTTATTTACTTATTTATTACTTTTTTTTTCTCAGCTCAAGCTGGTAAAGTCTGAGGTCCAGGCATAGCCAAGCATGCTCACTGGTCAATTGCGAGGAACTTTCGGACTATGCTGGTGCTGTTTAGCATTGTGGCTTTCTGAAGATTTACAGAGATATTGCTGTGTAGGCCTAATTGTTTAATGCTATTGTGTCGTGACTTTGGGATGATACCGGTTGTAGATATTACTACTGGAACAATGTATACAGTCGGCCCTCCTTATCCGCGGGTTCCGCATGCGCGGATTCAACCAACCACGGATCAGGAAAACCCGGAAGTTCTCTCTCCAGCACTCGTTGTTTGAGCATGTACAGACTATTTTTTCTTGTCATTATTCCCTAAACAATACAGTATAACAACTATTTACATAGCATTTACATTGTATTAGGTATTATAAGTAATCTAGAGATGATTTAAAAGTACAGGCAGTCCCCGGGTTATGAATGAGTTCCGTTCCTGAGTCCGTCTTTAAGTCGGAATTGAAGTCAGAACAGGTACATCCGGTATTATTTAGCGTCAGTTAGTCAAATGTTTTTCTTAGTATATAGTACATATTTTACCTTTTTATGCATATAAAACACTTAAGAGACATACGTATTTCAATAATTAAACCACTGCGTTGCTTAGTAATAATTGTAGCTTTCATCAGGGCAGGGCCTTTCACATGCTCCATTAAAATTGTTCCGATCGTTGACCAACTGTAGCCTAACGCTTTTCCAATGACCAAAGGCGTTTCACCTCTTTCCGATCGCTTTATTAATTCCACCTTATTTTCAATCGTGATCGTGATTATTTTCGTGAACAGGAACACTGTGGATTCAGAGCTGCACCGCCGGGTCCTAATGTCCACCTCACTGAGTCAGGTTAAATAAAGTCCGGGGTTCCGCTGGGTCCTAAAGACCACCGTACTGAGACAGGTTAAACAAGGGACTTGAGCATCCGCGTTTTTTGGTATCCGCGGGGGGTCTCAGAACCAATCCACCGCGGATAACAAGGGCCGACTGTATTACTAAGCAACACAGTGGTTTAATTATTGGGTTTTGGGGTTTTGAGTTTTTGATCCTCCACATCAACTCGGCACGGATGGAGAGCGCACTCGACAGCGGTCTGTCACTGGATCGAACTCGGGAACTTCCGTTCCGGAGCCCGGTGCTGGAACATACGTTCTTAAGTGTTTTATATGCATAGAAAGGTTAAATATAATCTATATACTAAGACAAACGTTTGACTGACTGACGCTAAATAATACTAGATGTACCTGTTCCGATTTACTTAGTAACAGAACTTCCAATTTTTTCGAACACGATCCACACTGACCCATACACATCCTCCCGTTTACTTTAAATCATCTCTAGATTACATAATTACTAATACTAATAATAAATGCTATGTAAACTAGTTGTTATACTGCATTGTTTAGGGAATAATGACAAGAAGAGAAAGTCTGTACGTGCTCGAACAACAAGTGCTGGAAGAGCACTTCTTGGTTTCCACGATTCGCGGTTGGTTGAATTCGCGCATGCGGAACTCGTGGATAAGGAGGGCCAACTGTATTTAAGGCAGAGATAGATAGGTTCCTGATTAGCCAAGGCATCAAAGGGTATGGGGAGAAGGCAGGGGAGTGGAGACGATTGGAAGCATTGGATCAGCCCATGATTGAAGCGGAGCAGACTTGATGGGCCGAATGGCCTACTTGTGCTCCTATATCTTACAGTCTTATAAAGGCAAGATGAGAGTAAATTGGTCACAAATATAAAGTTGTACTGTTCATAGTTCTATAGTCACATAAAAAGGAGAGGACCCACAAGGCCAAGTGTTAAGAAACTTAAGAAACATACGTATTTCAATAATTAAACCACTGCGTTGCTTAGTAATAATTGTAGCTTTCATCGGGGCAGGGCCTTTCACACGCTCCATTAAAATTGTTCTGATCATTGACCGACTGTAGCCTAACACTTTTCCAATGACCAATGGCGTTTCACCTCTTTCCAATCGCTTTATTACTTCCACCTTATTTTCAATCGTGATCGTGATTATTTTTGTGAACAGAAACACTGCGGATTCAGAGATGCGTCACTGGGTCTTAAAGTCCGCTGCACTGAGTCAGGTTAAATAAAGTCCTGTGTTCCCATGGGTCCTAAAGACCACCGCACTGAGACAGGTTAAATAAGGGACTTGAGCATCTGCATTTTTTGGTATCTGCGGGGGGTCTCAGAACCAATCCCCCATGGATAAGGAAGGACGACTGTACCTTGTTCATATTCCAAAGTTTTTCAATTTCCTCTTTTAATTCAGCATATTTCTTTCACATATTGATTTTTGTAGGTTATGTGTGCTTGAAATGGTTATATCCATTAAATAAGTTGTTCTTGCTTGTTTATCTTGTGTTATTATATCTGGACTGTTATTATGGATTGTTCTATCTGTAATAACGGTTTGGTTATGTTATGATCCCAGCCCCCTCCTTCTTGAGAATCGTAAGATCGCTATTAATTTGGGTCTTGGACCCAGGAAATGAGAGAGAATCCTCAGCGGGACAAAGCAACAGATTTGGCCATTGCTTCTTGGAGACACCTTTGTGGATTGCGATCCTATACTACGTGCCAGCTCTCAGGGCTACATGTACACCCTCGGCCAATGTGGGCTGGGGATTGCATCACCCCACCCTGATTGACATCTACAACCCTGCAAGTCAAGATAAAAGAGGGGCTGCAGGGGGCTGTCCCCTAGCGACGCACCAGAAGGAGACACCATCGCTCATCGCTCCCGTGATAACGGGAAGCTATTCGGAAGCCACGTGAGGTCCGTTTCCCCTGGCCTGGGGAACGGGTGGCTGATAACACCGAAAAGGACTTCGAACTAACAACAGGGAACCCACGTTCCCGATTCAACGGTTTGCATCCTAAAAGACTGGGCAAGTTTCTTTTCTCACCAAAATCTCTCTCTCTCTCTCTCCAACAAGTGAAACCCAGCAGTCCCCAAAAAGGCTAAAGCCTGCATGAACTTGAGAGACTTTTATATTTCCATCGGACAATATTTTTACCCCTAGACAAAACAATAGAGCTACTTTTTATTGATGATTATTACTATACCCGCGCTTTAGATTGAGTATTGACGACGTATATTATCTGAATGTTTGTATTAACCTTACTTTTGTGCCCCTTTATAAATAAAAACTTTTAAAAATAGTACCATCAGACTTCAACGGACCTCTCTATCTTTGTTGGTAAGTGACCCAGTTACGGGGTACATAACAGTTGTAATATAATTTGTGGTATTCTGACTCTAAAATTGGATCAAGCTTGTACTTACAGTAAGATGTGATTTCATTTATGAGTTATATTTTAAAGCAAGATTTTGATGAATGATATTTGCCACTTGATTGTGCCTGTTATTTTTATTAAGACCGCAAAACCATGAGATATAGGAGCAGAAGTAGGCCATTCGGCCCATCGAACAGCCATTCAATCATGGGCTGATCCAATTCTTCCAGTCATCCCCACTGCCCTGGCTTCTCCCCATACCTTTGATGCCCTGGCTAATCAAGAACCTATCTCTGCCTTAAATGCACTTGTTGGCCACTTTGCCAACAAATTCCACAGATTTACCACCCTCTGACAAAAGTAATTTCTCCCCATCTCCGTTCTAAATGGATGTCCTTCAATCCTGAAGTCATGCCTTCTTGTCCTAGAATCCCCTACCATAGGAAATAACTTTGCCATATCTAATCTGTTCAGGCCTTTTAACATTTGGAATGTTTCTATGAGATTCCCCTCATTCTCCTGAACTCCGGGGAATACAGCCCATGAGCTGCCAGACATTTCTCATATGGTAACCCTTTTATTCCTGGAATCATTTTCGTGAATCTTCTCTGAATCCTCTCCAATGTCAGTATATACTTTCTAAAATAAGGAGCCCAAAACTGCACACAATACTCCAAGTGTGGTCTCACAAGTGCCTTATAGAGCCTCAACATCACATCCCTGCTCTTATATTCTATACCTCTAGAAATGAATATCAACAATGCGTTCACCTTCTTCACCACCGACTCAAGCTGGGTATCCTGCACAAGGACTCTCAAGTCCCTTTGCAACTCTGTATTTTGAATTCTCTTCCCATCTAAATAATAGTCTTCTCATTTATTTCTTCCACCAAAATGCATGACCATACACTTTCCAACATTGTATTTCATTTGCCACTTCTTTACCCATTCCCCTAAACTATCTAAGTCTCTCTGCAGGCTCTCTGTTTCCTCAACACTACCTGCTCCTCCACCTATCTTTGTATCATCAGCAAATTTAGCCACAAATCCATTAATACCATAGTCCAAATCATTGACATACATCTGAAAAAGCAGCAGTCCCAACACCGACCCCTGTGGAACTCCACTGGTAACCGGCGGCCAGCCAGAATAGGATCCCTTTATTCCCCACTCGGTTTTCTGCTGATCAGCCAATGCTCCACCCATGCCAGTAACTTCCCTGTAATTCCATGGACTCTTATCTTGCTAAGCAACCTTATGTCAAAGACCTTCTGAAAATCCAAGTACACCACGTCTTGGTCTACTCTGCTTGTAATTTCCTCAAAGAATTGCAGTAGGTTTGTCAGGCAGGATTTTCCTTTCAGGAAACCATGCTGGCTTTGGCCTTTCTTGTCAAGTGCCTCCAGGTACTCCGTAATCTCATCCCTAACAATCGATTCCAACAACTTCCCAACCACTGTATGTAGTTTTTCATTGGCTCTATTCTATTTCTTTGTAGTACTGCGAATACCTAAAAGAAAATCAATCTACATTTTACATACTTTGATAATAAATTTACATTTTTTTGAAAAGGAAGAATGGGGGAAGTGGAGGGAGGAGAAAGGTGGATTTACAGTTTTCAAAGCAGAACTGGGGGAAGGAGTGAGGTTCGAGAGTCATAGAGGTACACAGAAAAAAAAATCAGCTCTTCAGCTCACGGAGTCCGTGCTGTCCACTCATCTGTACTCATCCTACGTCAATACCAGTTTTTAAATTCTCCCTACATTCTTATCAACTTCCCTTTGAATTCTACCACTCCCCCATCAAGTAGGAGCGAACTACAGCGGTCGATTAGCCTGTTCATCTTTGGGATGTGGGAGGAGACAAGAGCACCAGGAGCAAACCCACATAGAAATTCCACTCAGGGAGCACCCAAGGTTAGGAACTGCTCCTAGTGTGATAGGTTCAGAAAGACCAGGTGATAAGGAGCATTGACACTTAAAAGGAGTTGGATGAGAAAGGAATGTATTTACATAATAATGGAAAACAATGAGAGAACAATGAGAGAACAGTTCCCCAGACCGTTAACACTCTGTTCTCCACCTTCATTCTGAGGAAAGGCTCCTGCCCTGAAACCATATATTTAACCCCAGCTTAATCACAGGACAATTTACAATGACTGATTAACCTACTAACCAGTACATCTTGGAGGAAACTGGAGCATACTCCTTATAGACAATGCCAGAACTGAACTCTGACCTCCAGAATGTCCTGAGCTGTAATAGCATTACAATAGCCGCTACTCTTATCGTGGCACTCAATCTCTTTTTCATAAAGGCTGCTTAAAAAATTAAAAATTAAAAAAATTTTCTACCAGTATGTCTGTTTTTGTTTCAGGATTGTTCAGATACTGCAAAATCAGGACAATCCCTTGTCAACATTGGACAGGGTTTAACTACATCATGTTACAGTCATTCAGTGAAAAGTTAATTCTTTCATAAAATGCGCAGTATGTTACAGCATGTAATGCCTCTCCCGCTGTGCGATTCTGTGGTTAATACGAGTGCAGCTACACATAATAAGCTTGATGAAGAGTCCAAATATTTACCGGTACCTATTAGATAAAAATCCATCAACCTTTCAAAGCCTTTCCCGCTATTTCTTTGCCAAGCTCCTTTGACTCTTGGTCAGACTGACCATGGAGGGATAAGCAGTGGTAATTCCTTTCTCCCATCGTTTGCCAGTAAGCCGTTGATGATTCCATGCAGTGAGAATGGAGATAACCTACAGGAAATCATTCAATCTATATCACCACTGAGCTAAGGTCACTCCAAACTCAGTGATAGAGCATAGTATACAGCTGATATGCAATCAGCGGCCCTGTTATTAGAACAGGAGGTGCACAATAAAGTGGTCACTGAGGGTATGCTCATGGTCTTCTGCTGTTGTAGCCCATCCACTTCAAGGTTTGACATGCTGTGTGTTCAGAGATGCCCTCCTGCACACCACTGTTGTAACGGTGGTTATTTGAATTACTGTTGCCTTCCTGTCAGCATGAACCAGTTTGCCCATTCTCCTCTGGCTTCTCTCGTTAACAAGACATTTACGGCCACAGAACTGCCGCTCACTAGATTTTCTTCTGTTTATCACACCATTCTCTGTAAACCCTAGTGATTTTTTTTCTGCGTGAAAATCCCATGATTTCCGAGATACTCAAACCACCCCGTATAGCACCAACAATCACTCCATGGTCAAAGTAACCTCAGAGCACACTTCTTCCCCATTCTGATGCTTGGTCTGAACAACAATTGAACCCCTTGACCATGTCCACATGCTTTTATGCATTGAGTTGCTGTCACATGGTAGGCTGATTAGATATTTGCATGAACGAGCAGGTGTAAAGTGGCCACTACAGATATATAGATAGATATATATATTCATATGCATGTGTTTGGAGGCCAAGTTTCCAGTCATCCTTGACTTGCTCAAAGAAGAGTTTAAAAGAAAGGATCTTACAGTTAACATGTACAAAACAGAAGTTGTTTATCAACAAACCCACTGTGCAAGGCATGGGCACCATGCATGACCTGACTCAAAATAATGACTTTGTCTTTCCCTGTACAGATACCACATAACCTGCTGAGTTTCCCCAGCAACTTGTTCTCTGATCCACTGTAAACACCATCTTCTGACGAGGAAGGTCAACGAGAGACTCTGGGAAAGACAAAGCAGGAGTCACCTCTCATACATCAATGTCATAGTTCACACCATTGCCTTCAGTAAATCAGCTTTGGCCGCTCAACTAAAAGAGAAATTAATGGAAAAATATAAAGAGGTTCCTTACAGGGATGTCTACCAAAAAATGTGATTTGTATTATGATCAAATTTTAACCCATATGCTGTAAGTGTTTAGAGCAGCAGAAAAATTCCTAAAATTTAAAAGTGTATGGTGCAAATCTTCTCCATTATGAAGCAATAATCATCTTCTATCGGGGGGAAAACCATTCACTAACAGAACTTCGGAGGATAAAGGTATTATTACTCTTCAAGATATTAATGGAGCAAGTACTATCCTTAGCTTTCAAGAACTAGTACCTCGATATAATATTGATAAACACTCTCTTCTACTTCAGAGTAAGATCAGCTTGTAAAGCCTATGGGGTTCCCTGGGTCCATCCCATTTTAAGTTGGATACAGAGAGCTCCAGGACAAATAATGTCATATATCTATGATAAGTTAAGTTCCCAGAAATATATGCCCACATCAGGAATGAAAGCCTGGGATATGGACATATCTGAGTTGGGACAAGACTTAGACTGGGATGCGATTTGGGATAATGCTGCCGGTGCTTCAAAAAACCCAAATCATCGGTATATACACTTGAAATTTTGTCATAGAGCATATTTAACACCGAGAATCAGACATCAAATGGGATTGGTTCCTGACCCATATTGCTCATTTTGCCCCCACGGAACCATTGGCTCTTTCATACATGTTGTATGGGAATGTCCAGGGGTTTTTGGTTTGTGGGGGAAGGTTATCAGCACTCTTACAGAACTAATGGGGGTACAATTACCAATCTTCTAAATGATGACTCCCACCGTTCCCTTACGGGAAAAAAACGCAAAGTCTGGCTGGCAGGCCTGACTGCTGCTGAGAAGATTGTAGTCCAGCGTTGGAAACCTCCCCGTGATATTTCAAATACTCACTGGCTTCGGAGCTTTTTGGACATTTCTTCCCTGGAATTATCATCAGCAAGAGTAAATGATGCACGACCAAACACAATCTTAATGTGGACAAATTTGATATCTAATTTAAAAGATCTCCTGTTAAAATAGAAATGCTCTGTCTGTGAATGCACTACTATTCAGTTGGTTGGTGGAGGGGAGAGGGATGGGGGGAGAGAGGGGGAAGGGTGGAGAGGGGGTGGGGATGGGGAAGAGGATGAGGGGTGGAGAGGGGTGGGGATGAGGGGTGGTGGGGGGTGGGGATGAGAGTTGGGGGCTGGCTGGGTTGAACAGTCAAAATGTAATCAGCAGCTGGTTGTATTGGATGTAATTTGTTGATGTTGCAATGAAAATTAATGATAAAAAAGAGAACTTAATGATCAAACCGACAACTTATAAAAATCTCGTGATCTTATTTACTATACTTAGATTTATTTATTTTAAATGCGGCACTGTAACAAGGCCTTCCAGCCCAATGAGCCCACACCATCCAGTTGCACCATGTGGGCAATTAACCTACTAACCCAGATGTCTTTGGAATGTGGAAGGAAAGCGGAGTACCCAGAGGAAACCCACACGGTCATGGGGAGAACATACTGAACCCAGGTCACCAGCACTGTAATAATGCTATGCTAACGGCCATGGTACTGTGCCACCCCACATTCTTCCGGGCAGCAATTGTTCCTGCCCTCCTGCATGCATTGCCCGCCTCAAAGCATTGGAGAGAACCCATCAATGCTTCCTTCAAAAATCTTCCACATCCACCGGAACAATAATTAACATCAGTGTTCTCGTCCAAGCCCACCCTCTCACAGCACTGACAAATTAACTATGTTCTGGATCCTCCAGTGGACAGGCCACATCATTCATCTGCTTGGTACGCAGTCCCCAGAACAGACATTCTATGCTGCGTTCTGGTAAATGATTACCAGAAGAACAGAGGAAACAGTGTAAGTGTAATTATGAAGAAAGCACAGTAGCAACTTTATTTCCTTAGGAGTTTGCGGAGCTTCAGCATGACATCTAAAACTTTGACAAACTTTTATAGATGTGCAGTGGAGAGTGTATTGACTGCTTGCATCACAGCCTGACATAGAAAACCTACAGCACGATACAGGCCTTCCGGCCCACAAAGTTGTGCCGAACATGTCCCTACCTTAGAAGTTACTCGGCTTACTTACAGCCCTCTATTTTTCTTACCTGCATGTACCTATCCAAAAGTCTCTTAAAAGACCCTATCGTATCCGCCTCCACCACCGTTGCTGGCAGCCCATTCCACACACTCACCACTCTCTGAGTAAAAAACTTACTCCTGACATCTCCTCTGTACCTACTCCCCAGCCCCTTAAACCTGTGTCCTCTTGTGGCAACCATTTCAGCCCTGGGAAAAAGCCTCTGACTATCCACACAATCAATGCCTCTCATCATCTTATACACCTCTGGAAACACCAATGCCCTTAAATGGAAAATCCTACAAACAGAAATGGATACGGCCCAGTCCATTTCAGGGAAAGTCCTCTCCACCATTGAGTACATCTACACAAAACGTTGTCGCAGGAAAGTGGCGTCCATTATCAGGGAGCCGACCACCTGGGACACGCTCTCTTCTTGCTGCTGCTGTCAGGAAGGTGATACAGGAGGCTCAGTACTCACACCAACAGGTTCAGGAACAGTTATTACCCCTCAACCATCAGGCTCTTCAACCAAAGGGAATAACTTCACTTGCTCCATCACTGAGATGTTCCCATTACCTACAGACTCACTTTCAGGGACTCTTCATCTCACGTTCTTGATATTTATTCCTTATTTATTTATTATTATTTCTTTCTTTTTGTACTTGCATGGGTAGTTGAGTTTTGCACGCTGGTTGAACAACAAAATTGAAGTCTTCCATTGGTTTGTATGATTATTATTCTATTATGACTATATTGATTATGTCGCAATAAAATAAATGTCAGTGATATATATGAACTTTATATGAGCTTCTATATTAGTGGTCGCCAACCCGTCGATCTCGATCGACTAGTCGATCTTTGAGACTTTCCCAGTGGATCCCGAAAAAAAAAAGAAAAATAAATACACAAATACTGTTGAGAGATTGTTTCCGGGTTGCGGGGTTTTAGTTCCGTTCTTTCTGCCCAGTGCGCATGCGTGTATCTCCCCCGCACTACACAGTGTAATTCAGTGGTCCCCAGCCACCGGGCCAGGAGGAAATGATAGATAGATAGATACTTTATTCATCCCCATGGGGAAATTCAGCTTTTTTCCAATGTCCCATACACTTGTTGTAGCAAAACTAATTACATACAATACTTAACTCAGTAAAAAATATGATATGCATCTAAATCACTATCTCAAAAAGCATTAATAATAGCTTTTAAAAAGTTCTTAAGTCCTGGCGGTTGAATTGTAAAGCCTAATGGCATTGGGGAGTATTGACCTCTTCATCCTGTCTGAGGAGCATTGTATCGATAGTAACCTGTCGCTGAAACTAATTCTCTGTCTCTGGATGGTGCTATGTAGAGGATGTTCAGAGATAGGAGTCAGCTGCACCTTTCCTCAGTCCCTGTTGAACTTGAACCCACGCAAGGTCACCAGTTGCCTAAACGCAGTGACACCCTTGTGCCAGGGATCACTGGTTGGCCTCAGGCAGCCGGTGGGAAACACTGTTGCTACTGGCCTGGAGCGCTGCCTGTAAACCTGTTTAGCACACCAAATGTTTGTGGGGAATCCGGTGCTAAAATATTCGCAGACGACCTAATTCATGCTCAGCGTTTCGTAAGTATCAGAGCAGTTACCTCACTGCAATCTACTGAAACAAACTTCTGTCGGCCATTAGATCCGACGGGGGGGGGGGGGGTGCGGACCTGCTCCCTGTTACACTCCTCGCTCGTTCGATCACTCTCTTCGGACTGCAACTGCTGCCCCCCCCGGTACAGGGACCACCAGCCCTGACCTTGTCCTTTCACCCCACCCACAACTAACCGCACCTGGCCAAGGCGTCTGGCGGCGGGCGGGCGGGAGGCTGGAGTTCGGGCCGGGAGGCTGTCCGAAGCAATGAAGCCCTCAAAACTGCTTTGGTACCCTGAGTCCAAACGCCCCACACTTAAAGACAAACGCGTTGAGTTTTGTGAGCAGCATGGGACAGAAGCTAAGTGCCGAGAGCCACGAAATTGCGGAATAGACTGGACATAGGGAACCTGCTTCGAGTATCGCTGTATTCCCGTCATGTTTAACAGCCCCCCCCCCCCCCCACCTCGTTGGCCAGTCTGCAAGAATATCGTCAATATTAAACCGGTCCACGGTGCATAAAAGGGCGGGTACCCCTGGCATTCATACATTATTTCTACTTCCAGGTTGTGGGGTTTTACTTCCGGTCTTTTCTGTCCCGGTGTGCATGCGTGTAACTATTCGCTCTGGGGTCGATCTTCCCTTGAACTAAGGCCGAGGTAGGGGATCTTGGGCTTAAGAAGGTTGGTGACCACTATTCTATATGAACTTTATATGATATATATGAGCTGTGGTTGAGTCTGTGTAAACTTAAAAAACGCCGGACCAAATAACCACAGTACAAAAGATCGTTACTTATCTTTCCACCAGTTTATTTCTTCGAGCTCAGCCAGCGAGTGAACTTGGTCCTGACACCAGGGGGAGAAGCGTTCTCATCCCTCCAGAGGTTCAACAAGTTCACTGCCTGACGTCAGAATTGTTAGAAGTTATAAGGCCACTGATACAAAAGGGCAATCAGTTTGATAAGCATTCCAGCCAAGTCAATGGATTATTGATGCAAAACAATCAGTTTGATAATCATTCCAGCCAAGTCAATGGATTATTGATGCAAAACAATCAGTTTGATAATCATTCCACCCAAGTCAATGGATTATTGATGCAAAACAATCAGTTTGATAATCATTCCAGCCAAGTCAATGGATTATTGATGCAAAACAATCAGTTTGATAATCATTCCAGCCAAGTCAATGGACTATTGATACAAAAGGACAATCAGTTGGATAGACACTCCAGTCACCTTAATTAAAGAAAGGAATGTCCTACCTGGTTTGTTGGAGCCACAACTTAATTACAAAGATAAGAACATCCATCAAATTTATGCTTTAATTAAGAAAGGAATGTCCTCTCTCATTTCCATCAGGTACTGCCTTTTATCAGTAAGGTGTGAAAAACCAGGAGACATCTTATGTGGATCTGGGTGAACTTTAACCCTTATCTTGCTCCAAAGGAAGCAGCTGTGAGACATTATTCAAACACACTGCAGTCACAGACATAGTCAGTACTTAACCCATTACTTACAGCAATCTGAGAATGCCCCAGTTCCTTTAAACTTTATCATCTGGGTCTCACATTTGGCCCCTTGGCCACCCCAGAGCTCCCAGAAATGGAATAGAGAAAAGCCATCTTATGTCCTGAAGAGACTGCTTCAGAATGGTTCCCATGACAAAGAACGTGTTGGGAATACAGCCCATGCATTTTAATGGCAGAATATAGTAGGAGTGGGTCATCCCAGCAGCAGATAGCTTTGAACACTGAGGCAGATCAGTTTGTTCTGTGTTTTTGCATCTTGGTATCCTTGAACACACTTCGTGCTGGGTACGGTGATAAAGAAAGATTAAAGATTATAGATTAGCTTTAGCTGTCATGAATACATCGACACAGTGAAATATGTCATATAACCGTATAACAATTACAGCATGGAAACAGGCCATTTCGGCCCTTCTAGTCCGTGCCGAATGCTTACTCTCACCTAGTCCCACTGGCCTGCACTCAGCCCATAACCCTCCATTCCTTTCCTGTCCATATACCTATCCAATGTTACTTTAAATGACAATATCGAACCTGCCTTTACCACTTCTACTGGAAGCTCGTTCCACACAGCTACCACTCTCTGAGTAAAGAAGTTCCCCCTTGTGTTACCCCTAAACTTTTGCCCCCTAACTCTCAACTCATGTCCTCTTGTTTGAATCTCCCCTACTCTCAATGGAAAAAGCCTATTCATGTCAACTCGATCTATCCCCCTCATAATTTTAAATAACTCTTATCAAGTCCCCCCTCAACCTTCTATGTTCCAGAGAATAAAGACCTAACTTGTTCAACCTTTCCCTGTAACTTAGGTGCTGAAACCCAGGTAACATTCTAGTAAATCTTCTCTGTACTCTTTCTATTTTGTTGACATCTTTCCTATAATTTGGTGACCAGAAATGTACACAATACTCCAAATTCGGCCTTACCAATGCCTTGTACAATTTTAACATTACGTCCCAGCTCCTATACTCAATGCTCTGATTTATAAAGGCTAGCATACCAAAAGCTTTCTTCACCACCCTATCCACATGAGGTTCCACCTTCAGGGAACTATGCACCATTATTCCTAGATCACTCTGTTCTACTGTTCTATGTCATTTACGTTAGTGCTTAACATGGTCCAGACACACAGAAAAGTACATAATTCTGAAATGGGAAAGGAAGCTCAATCCTCACTGTTAGGTGGAAACAGGAAAATCTAACATCAGTTTAGAGCGGGCTCCAGTACCACAGGCCATAGGTATGTCTCATGCAATGGTTGATGGTGTACAGGCTCTGAGAATCTTAACATTAACTCAGTGTGGATGGGCCTAGGCGAAGTCGGTTACTTTTTTCCTCCCTCCTCAAACAAGAATAGTGGGTATTCAGATTCAGATTCAGTTTATTTGTCATTTAGAAACCACAAATGCAATGCAGTTAAAAAATGAGACAACGTTCCTCCAGAATGATATCACAAAAGCACATGACAAAACAGACTACACCAGAAAATCCACATAACATTTGGCAATCCCCAATCCAGAGTCCGGAGAGGCTGCTGCGTATTAATATCGCGCTACCATCTTAGCGCGTTGCCCGGAAAGGAGCTCCAAATCCACCAGACAAACAAGACCAAAAACTAAAGCTACAAGACCTGCACAAAACCACATAGTTACAACAGTGCAAACAATAGCATAATTGATAAAAAAACAGACCATGGGCACAGTAAAAATAGTCCAAAGATGTGAAAAGACTGTAAGTTCAACAGAAACCACCACACAGTTTCCACAAGTCCTCAGGGTCCTGATAGACTCGTCATCTCAAGCCGGTGGTAGAAGGGAATACCCCCGCTATGGACTTCCACGGCGCCGCCCGACTCAGCCTCGCAGACGCAGCACACAATGAAAGCTCAATCGAACCCAGTCTCGCAGACACAGAGCACGGTGAAAGCGACCCGACCGCAGCGGACTCTGAGTCTGTGGAACCTCCGAGCCTTCAACCATCCCCTCCGGCACAGCTTCTCCGAGCACCATCCTCTGCCGAGCGTATTCGGACGCCCCCACCAACGGCCATCGGCAACGCAACCCCGAGGACTGTGGGCCTGTTCTTCCCAGCAGAGACCCGGACCTCACAGCAGCAGCAGCAACGAAGAAGGTCTTCCCGGAGATTCCCAGATGTTCCTGGAATGGTATGACTGCAAGGCCAGTTTTCTGTTCTGCGTGTCAGATGTGGGATGTCCAGGAGATTTCCAGCCTCCCTGACAGCGACATCTGCACCAGATGCATCGATCTTCAGCTCCTTAGAGACCGAGTTAAGGAACTGGAGCTGCAGCTCGATGACCTTCGGCTTGTTAGGGAGAGTGAGGAGGTGACAGAGAGGAGCTACAGGTCGGTGGTCACCCCGGGGCCACAGGAGACAGATAAGTGGGTGACCGTCAGGAGAGGGAAGGGAGGGTGGCAGGTAGTGGAGAGCACCCCTATGGCTGTTCCCCTTAATAATAAGTACTCCATTTTGAGTGCTGTTGGGGTGGGGGGGAGGACCTATCTGGGGGAAGCAACGGTGGCCGTGCCTCTGGCACGGAGTCTGGCCCTGTGGCTCAGAAGGGAAGGCAACTGAAGAGGATGGCAGCAGTAATAGGGGACTCTATAGTTTGGGGGATAGATAGGCGATTTTGTGGGCGCGAAAAGAAAACAAGAACAGTAGCTTGCCTCGCAGGTGCCAGGGTTCGTGATATTTCTGAGCTCATCCACAATATCCTGAAATGGGAGGGTGATCAGCCAGAGGTCATGGTACATACTGGTACCAACGACATAGGTAGAAAAAGGGTGGAGGGCCTGAAACCAGAATACAGGCTGTTAGGAAGGAAGCTGAGAAGCACGACCTCAAAGGTAACAATCTCAAAATTTCTGCATGTGCCACGCGACAGTGAGTATAGGAGTAGAATGAGGTGGAGGATAAACGTGCGGCTGAAGGATTGGAGCAGGGGGCAGAGATGCAGAATTTTGGATCATTGCAACCTCTTCTGGGGCAGGTGTGACCTGTACAAAAAGGACAGGTTGCATTTGAATCTAAGGGGGACCAATATCCTGGCAGGGAGGTTTGCTAATGCTATTGGGGAGGATTTAAACTAGATTTGCAGGGAATAGGGACCAAAGTGAAGAGGCAGAGGATGGGGAGGTTGGAGCATAAGTAGAGACAACTGGTAGGGAGTTTGTGAGGAAGGATAGGCAGATGTTAGAGCAAAGATGCACTCAGCCTGATGGTTAGATAGATAGATAGATAGATAGATACTTTATTCATCCCCATGGGGAAATTCAACTTTTTTCCAATGTCCCATACACTTGTTGTAGCAAAACTAATTACATACAATACTTAACTCAGTAAGAAAATATGATATGCATCTAAATCACTATCTCAAAAAGCATTAATAATAGCTTTTAAAAAGTTCTTAAGTCCTGGCGGTAGAATTGTAAAGCCTAATGGCATTGGGGAGTATTGACCTCTTCGTCCTGTCTGAGGAGCATTGCATCGATAGCAACCTGTCGCTGAAACTGCTTCTCTGTCTCTGGATGGTGCTATGTAGAGGATGTTCAGAGTTTTCCATAATTGACCGTAGCCTACTCAGCGCCCTTCGCTCAGCTACCGATGTTAAACTCTCCAGTACTTTGCCCACGACAGAGCCCGCCTTCCTTACCAGCTTATTAAGACGTGAGGCGTCCCTCTTCTTAATGCTTCCTCCCCAACACGCCACCACAAAGAAGAGATGCATCTAATTTAATGCAAGTAGTATCATAAATGAGGCGGATGAACTTGGAGTGTGGACCAATACGTGGAACTGTTACTTTGTGGCCATTACAGAGACTTGGATGTCTCAGGAGCAGGAATGGCTGCAGCCTTTAGATGTTTCAAGAAGAACAGAGAGGGAGGCAAAAAAGATGCGGGCATGGCATTGCTAATTAGGGATGGTGTCACGGCTGCAAAAAAGGAGGAAGTCATGGAGAGATTGTCTACTGAGTCAGTGTAGGTGGAAGTCAGAAACAGGAAAGGGCAATAACTCTACCGGGTGTTTTTAATCGCCCCTACCCCCAATAGTAACAGGGATATTGAGGAGCAGATAGGGAGGCAGATTCTGAAATGGAGCGATAATAATAGGGTTCTTGTGATGGAAGATTTTAACTTCCCTAATACTGATTGACAGCTCCTTGGCACAAGGGGTTTAGATGGGGTGAAGTTTGTTAGGAAGATTTCCTGACACAATATGCAGATAAGCCACCTAGAGGAGAGGCTGTACTTGATCTGGTATTAGGAAATGAACCTGGTCAGGTGTCAGATCTCTCAGTGGGAGAGCATTTTGGACGTAGTGACCATAACTCTTTCTCCTTCACCATAGTGCTGGAGAGGGATAAGAGCAGACAATTTGGGAAAATTGGGGTAGGGGTAAATATGATGCTATTAGGCAGGAACTTGGGAGCAGATGTTCTCAAGGAAATGCACGTCAGAAATGTGGCAAATGTTCAGGGAACATTTGCATGGCGTTCTGCATTGGTATGTTCCACTGAGGCAGGGAAAGGATGGTAAGATTAAAGAACTATGGTGTACAAAGGGTGTAGAAAATCTAGTTAAGAAGAAAAGAAAAGCTTACAAAAGGTTCAAGAAATTAGGTACTGTTAGACCTCTAGAAAATTAAAAGGTTGCTAGGAAGGAGCTTAAGAATGAAATTAATAAGCCAGAAGGGGCCATGAGAAGGCCTTGGTGAGCAGGATTAAGGAAAACCCCAAGGCATTCTACAAGTAGGTGAAGAGCAAGAGGATGAGCTGTGTGAGAATAGGACCAATCAGATGTGATAGTGGGGACGTGTGCCTAGAGTCGGTGGAGGTAGCGGAGGTATATAATGACTACTTTGCTTCAGTATTCACCAGGGAAAAAGACCTTGGCACTCGTGGGGATGACTTACTGCGGACTGAAATGCTTGAGCATATAGACATTAAGAAAGAGGATGTGCTGGAACTTTTGAAAAGCATTAAGTTGGATAAGTCACAGGACCGGATGAGATATACCCCAGGCTACTCTGGGAAGCGAAGGAGGAGATTGCTGAGCCTCTTGCGATGATCTTTGCATCATCAGTTGGGATGGGAGAAGTACTGGAGAATTGGAGGGTTGTAAATTTTGTTCACTTGCTAAAGAAAGGGAGTATAGATAACCCAGGAAATTATAAACCAGTGAGTCTGACTTCAGTGGTGGGCAAGTTGCTGGAGAAGATCCTGAGAGGCAGGATGTATGAGCATTTGGAGAGACATAATCTGATTAGGGATAGTCAGCATGGCTTTGTCAAGGGCAGGTTGTGCCTTACGAGCCTGATTGAATTATTTGAGGATGTAACAAAACACATTGATGAAGGTAGAGCAGTGGATGTAGTGTAAATGGATTTCAGTAAGGCATTTGATAAGGTTTACCATGCAAGGCTCCTTCAGAAAGTAAGGAGGCATGGAATCCAAGGAGACCTTGCGTTGTAGATCCAGAATTGGCTTGCCCACGGAAGGCAAAGGGTGGTTGTAGATGGTTTATATTCTACATGGAAATCGGTGACCAGTGGTGTTCCACAGGGATCTGTTCTAGGACCCTCTCCTCTTTGTGATTTTTATAAATGACCCAGATGAAGAAGTAAAAGGGTGGATTAGTAAGTTTGCTGATAACACAAAGGTTGAGGGTATTGTGGATAGTCTGGAGGGTTGTCAGAGGTTACAACGGGGAATCGATAGGATGCAGAACTGGGCTGAGAAGTGGCTGATGGACTTCAACCCAGATAAGTGTGAAGTGGTTCATTTTGGTAGGTCAAATTTGATGACAGAATATAATATTAATGGCAAGACTCTTGGCAGTGTGGAGGATCTGAGAGATCTTGGGGTCCGTGCTCAGAGGACACTCAAAGCTGCTGCGCATGTTGACAGCGTTGTTGAGGAGGCGTATGGTGTGTTGGCATTCATCAACTGTGGCACTGAGTTCAAGAGCCATGAGTAATGTTACAGCTATATAAGACCTTGGTCAGACCCCGCCTGGAGTACTGTGTTCAGTTCTGGTCACCTCACTACAGGTTGGATGTGGATACTAGAGAGAGAGTGCAGAGGAAATTTACAAGGATGTTGCCTGGATCGGAAGGCGTATCTTATGAAAGGAGGATGAGAGGTGACCTCATAGAGGTGTATAAGATGATGAGGGGCATTGATCGTGTGGATAGCCAGAGGCTTTTCCCCAGGGCCGAAATGGCTAACACGAGGAGGCTTAGTTTTAAGTTGCTTGGAAACAGGTACCAAGGGAATGTCAGGGCTAAGTTTTTCACACAGAGTGGTGGGTGCGTGGAATGCCCTGTCTTTGGCGGTGGTTGAAGCGGATTCAATAGGGTCTTTTAAGATCCTCTTAGATAAGTACATGGAGCTTAGAAAAATAGAGGGCTATGGGCTAGGGAAATTCTAGGCAGTTTCTAGAATAGGTTACATGGTGGTCAGCACAACATTGTGGGCCGAAGGGCTTGTAATGTGCTGTAGATTTCTATGTTCTATGTTTAGTTCAAAGTTCTATGAAGTCGCTTGGAATCAGGTAAAGGTAGACAAAGAAATCCTCTCTTTACTACTACCCCCTGTCCTCCATCAGCTGATGAATTGGTTCGCTTTCGTCGGAAGCAGCATGGTAAGTATGTAGGGCACTGGGTGGGGACTTCACCTGTTCATCACCAAAAGCCAACAGAGAGCATCGCCAGTGATTGACCCAGCTGCTTCATGAAAATTGTAACTCCCAGACTGTATCAGCAGCAGATGTTGAGTAAACCAACAACCTCATCGACCTCATACCAATCCAGCTGTGTAGATGTGCTGCCTATAATAACCCCTGTCCTTGGGGAGACAATATGCCGGCTGCACAAAAATGACCACCTCCATTATGTTGTGTGCTGTCACTAAGCTGCTGAAGCAGCCCATTTAACTGGCATTCCTAAATGTTCGTTCCCTCCACTATCTGCACACGTTGGCATACTGTTCACAAAATGCATTGCAATTACTTGCCTTCCAAACCCACAACTCTGCCAAGAAAAGAATTATACAACCATCAGCAGGTTCCTGTACCATCCTGATTTGAAATATACTTCAGCACACGCCCCTGTCTGTATCAGTGGTGTTGAGGAGAGATGGTTGAAACTTTGAGTTCCTAGGTGTAAACATCACCACCAGTTTGGTTTTGTCCAGTCACGTGAACACCACAGCGAAGACAGCACACCAATGCCTCGACTTTGTCAGAAGACGACGGAAATTCAGCATGTCCCTCTCCACTTTTTACCGATGCACCACAGAAAGCATCCAGTAGGGATACGTCACAGCTTGGTTCAGCAGATGGTCTGCCCATGACCATAAGAAGCCGCAGAGCACTGAACATCAATCACAGAAATCAAACCTCCCCCTCCCATTGAATCTTCAATTCCGACTGCCTTAAGAAAGCAGCAAACATAATGAAGACCCTTGCACCTTATTTGTCTACCTGCTTTTCCACTTCTCTGCAGCTGTAAGTTAGTTTTCCTTTTCCTACTACATAGATGTAGCATCTCCCAAATCCCAGCAAGAGGGAATAAGGCTTAAAGCAGCTGAAGCTCCCCTAACCACAGGTCTCTGACAAACTGTGCACCCCCTGACTTGCAAGTATAGTGGAACTTATTTATCAGCATTGCAACTAAAACTCTTAACTCCCTCCCCAGTATCACTTCGGGACTCCTGACTGTCACAGAAGTACTGCAGCAGTTCATGAAGGCAGCTCACCACCATCTTCCCAAGGTCAATTATGGATGAGCAATAAATCCTGGTCTTGCTAGGAAAGCTCAGACTCTAAAATTGGAATAAAATGTGGACACAATTGGTGGAGGTTATGGAAGACAGAAAGGTTGATTCTGAGACCTGAAGGGACTTTGTCACAGCAAATATTGAACCTGGATTACTTTAAAATGCTGATGGATATAGATAATTAAAGAAATAATCTGCTAGTCATGGAAGGAGAGATGCTGGACAGGTAGAACAAGTTTCCAACTGTTCTTCCAATAGATCATTAACTGAAAAGGAGGAATTAATCAAACATAGAGCATAGAACAGAACAGCACAGTATGAGCGAGCCCTCAGCCCAGGTATGGAGCTGATCTAGATAAACCTACTCCATGATCAATCTAACCCTTCTCTCCTACACAGCCAGAACCATGCATTTTTCTTACATCCATGTGCCTATTAAGATTTCCCTAAATGCTCTATTGCATCAGCCTCTGCACCCAACTCCAGCAATGTGTCCCTGGCTCTCTGTGTAAAATGACTTACCTCTGGCATCTTTCCTAAACTCTCCTCCACCCAAACGGGATTGTCCATTGCTGCCCTGGGAAAAAAAAAGGCTCTGGCTATCCACTCTATCCGTACCTCTTATTATCTTAACCACCTCTATCATGTTGCCTCTCATCCTCCTTCTAAATAGAGCCCTAGCTTGCTCAACATTTCCTTATAAGACATGCCTATAATGCAACATGTAGCCTGCTTTTAATAAATAATTCTTCTGATTTAATCCTGTTAGCTTCAGGAGAACCTAATAAGCATTAACCAGTGTTTTTATTCAGGCAGCAATAACTGCTAATGTCAATATTTCTGTTGCACCATCCTGGTTTTCAAAGCTTTTCTTTTCATCACCTCGTTTAAAATAAGTATCTATTATCCAGAACTTATGCATGGAAATTCTAGATTCTACATTACATTAATAAACCTCACAAAACTTCCAACTTAATGCAATTCACTGAGGGCACTGAGCCACAGAGAGTTTTAACTCCACACCCCTCAGTCAAGACTACTAGGTGTTACGCATTTTCATAAAGAAAAATATGCTTGGTTAAGCTAACAGGGAGATGTAAACCATCTGGTGGCATGCCTGCTTTGTTATAGGGTCCAGGTATAGAATTTCAAGTCCTCTTTTCACAATATTTCAATTAACCATCTTGTAACTGAAAAGTTATTCTATTAACCATCCAGTCAATAAGTTATTCATCTCTTAGGACCATAACACCATAAGATATAGGAGCAGAAGTAGGCTATTTGGTCCTTTGCGTCTGCTCTGCCATTCAATCGTGGGCCAATTCAATTCTTCCAGTCATCCTCACTCCCCTGCCTTCTCTCCATGCCCTTTGATGCCCTGGCTAATCAGGAATTTGTGCCTTAAATGCACCCAAAGACTTGGCCTCCATTGCCACTCGTTGTTACAAATTCCACAGATTTACCACCCTCTGACTAATTTCTCCGCATCTCTGTTCTAAATGGATGTCCTTCAATCCTGAAGTTGTGTCCTCCTGTCCTAGACTCCCCTAAATAAATACACATGAACTGTAGCTCACAAAAAGACTGTTAATATTATCATCTAAATGTTTGAACATTTTCTTCCAGACCACTGAAAATCAGAATTATAATTTATTTTCAAGAAATTTAAAAACTCCATTCAGTTTCCATAAGGGCCATACATGAGTAAGGAAGTTTAAACCAAAGTCTTAAGTCAATATTCTTAACAATTTGAATTTTATTTAGGTAGCTCCCTTTAATTTGGAAAAATATTTCAAAGCATTTCACTAGAGTGCTGTCCAATAAGATCCCAGGAATAAAAGGGTAACATATGAGGAATATTTAATGGCTCTGGGCCTGTACTCACTGGAGTTTGGAAAATGAGAGGGGATCTCATTGAAACCTATTGAATATTGAAAGGCCCAAATAGAGAGGATGTGGGAAGGATGTTTCCTATAGGGGGGAGTCTAGGACCAGAGAGCACAGCATCAGGATAGAAGGAAGTCCCTTTAGAATAGAATAGAACAGAACTTTATTGTCTTTGCTCAAGACAACAAGATTGCTGTGTTACTCCAGTCCATGTAAAACAGATATTTACAATGCATAATGTACAGCTTATTTTTTTAACTCTCCTATTTACATACAAGTGGCTTTGATAGTCTATAACACTCAAAGGCCATTGGACAGCCTGAGTGCAATCTTATTCATCTGCACCACAGCCCTCGGGAAGAAGCTGCTTTTTTGACTCACTGTCTTGGCTAAGGTGTTTCTGCATCTCCTACCAGATGGCAGGAGACTGAACAGACAGTGTCAGGATGGGATGGGTCTTTAATGTGTTATGAGCACGCAGTAGGCATTGAGAGTTGTAGGTTGTCTACAGGTCTGGTAGTTGAGACTCAATGATGTGCTGGGTCGTCCTAATCACCCGTTGGAGTACTTTGTGATCTGTCTTGCTGCAGCTGGAGTACCAGATTGTCATCCCATATGTCAGCGTGCTCTCTATCGCACACCGATAAAAGTTGGCCAATGATTTTTGGGGAAGGTTTTCTCTCCTTAAGCACCTCATGTAGTGTAGTCGCTGTGTGCCTTCCCTACTATCAAGGTTGTGTTTACAGACCAACAGAGTTCCTCCACGATGTTTACCCTAAAACTTGAAACGGGAGACCCTTTCCACTACCTCACCATTTATGAATAGTGAGACTTGTTCAGGAACTCTTGGCTTCCTGAAGTCATTATCATTTCTTCTGTTTTCTTGATGTTGAGTGATAGGTTGTGGCACCTGCACCAGTCGGACAGAGACGAGGAGGAACTTATTTAGCCAGATGGTGGTGAACCTGTGGAATTCATTGCCACAGACAGCTGTGGAGGCCAAGTCAATGCCTTCTTGAGCGGTTCTTGATTAGTCAGGGTATCAAAGGTACAGGGAGAAGGCAGGAAAATGGGGTTGATGGATAATAAATCAGTCACGATGCAATAGCAGAGCACACTTGATGGGCCAAATGGCCTAATTCTGCTCCTATGGTCTAAGTTTGACATTGACTACATGATATGATATTCAGGAGGGTGACAAAAAGCATAGTCAAAGAAGCAGATTTAAAGTAGCATCTTAAATGATGAAAGAAAGGCACACATTTAGTTGAGGTGGGGGAAGGCTGTTGATGTTGGTGCTGGTGAAATTATGGAGCTTAGGGCCCTAAGAAAAATTGAAGAGTTAAATCCAGAACTGGTGAAATGTAGCAACATCAGAGGGCCTTACAGGGACTGGGAGGCACAGCGTCCCGGACCAATTTTTAAATCTTAAAACTGAGTCCACTTCCATTGGAAGCCAGTGTGGATCAAACAGTGAATGGATAAAAGTGACATGGTGCAAGTTTAGAGAAGGACAACAAGAGACAATAGCGAGAAATAGGTATTTATTACAGTAGATTAACCTCCAAGTGGAAAAAATCTTTGGATTCACAGGCTGTATTAGTTCTCTGAACTCTGAGCAAAGGTCCATTAAATTTCTTTACTCTCAGTCGTTATAGAGACAAAATAAATTGTCGGATGCTAGAAATCTTGAGCAACTCATAGAAAAAGCTGGGGGAGCTCAGCAAGTCAGGCAGCATCTATGGAGGAAAATGAACAGCTGATGTTGGGTAATTTATCTATTTTATTCTTGCTTATTATTCACCACATCAGATACTAGAAGAAGCAGATGTTTTTTTCAGCAGGTAGAACACTTTTCTAATTCTTTCCTGGCCCACAGCAGAATACAATTGCAGAACAAATAGAAATTGTGTTTCAGAAATGTACATTCTGATAGCATGGCCAGGTCTACCAAATATAAAACTGTCTCCCCTCAATGTACAATAAGATGGACTCTTGCCCTCACAATCTACAGTACCTCAATATCATCTTGCTCCTCAGTATTTACCTGCACTAAACTTTTCAGTAGCTTTTACACTTTATTCTTCACAGCCATTGGTTTTCTGTATTCTAACTGTGCAATGATTTGATCTGTATAAACAGCATGCAAGATTTTCACTGTATTTTGCTACATACGACACAAATAAAACAATACCAATATGAATGGACACTGTCTACACCTACCACTGCCTCGAAAATATAATCAAAAACTCTCCCCTTCCCCAATCATTCGTCTTCTCCAATCATTCCCCTACCCCAATCATTCCCCTACCCCAAACATTCTCCTTCTCCAATCATTCTCCTACACCAACCATTCTCCTTCTCCAATCATTCCCCTTCTCCAATCATTCCCCCACCCCAATCATTCTCCTACCCCAATCATTCTCCTTCTCCAATCATTCTCCCTCTCCAATCATTCTCCTTCTCCAATCATTTTCCTACCCCAATCATACTCCTACCCTAGACATTCTCCTGCCCCAATCATTCTCCTTCTCCAATCATTCTCCTACCCGAATCATTCTCCTTCTCCAATCATTCTCTTAACCCAATGATTCCCCTACCCAATCATGCCCCTACCCCTATCATTCTCCTTCTCCAATCATTTCCTACCGCAATCATTCCCCTACCCCAATCATTCCGCTACGCCAGTCATACTCCTACCCCAGACATTCTCCTACCCCAATCATTCCGCTACCCCAATCATTCCCCTACCCCAATCACTCTCCTTCTCCAATCATTCTCCTTCTCCAATCATTCTCCTACCCCAATCATTCTCTTTCTCCAATCATTCCCCTACCCCAATCATTCTCCTTCTCCAATCATTCTCCTTCTCCAATCATTTCCTACCCCAATCATTCTCCTAACCCAATGATTCCCCTACCCAATCATTCCCCTACCCCTATCATTCTGCTATGCCAATAATACTCCTACCCTAGACATTCTCCTACCCCAATCATTCTCCTTCTCCAATCATTCTTCTCCTCCAATCATTCTCCTACCCCAATCATTCTCCTTCTCCCATCATTCTCCTACCCCAATCATTATTCTCCTCCAATCATTCTCCTACCCCAATCATTCTCCTTGTCCAATCATTCTCCTAACCCAATGATTCCCCTACCCCTATCAATTTCCTTCTGCAATCATTTCCTACCCCAATCATTCCCCTACCCCTATCAATCTCCTTCTCCTATCATTTCCTACCCCAATCATTCTCCTACCCCAATCATTCCGCTACCCCAATCATTCCCCTACCCCAATCACTCTCCTTCTCCAATCATTCTCCTTCTCCAATCATTCTCCTACCCCAATCATTCTCTTTCTCCAATCATTCCCCTACCCCAATCATTCTCCTTCTCCAATCAATCTCCTACCCCAATCATTCTCCTTTTCCAATCATTCTCCTTCTCCAATCATTTCCTACCGCAATCATTCCCCTACCCCAATCATTCTGCTATGCCAATCATACTCCTACCCTAGACATTCTCCTACCCCAATCATTCTCCTTCTCCAATCATTCTTCTCCTCCAATCATTCTCCTACCCCAATCATTCTCCTTGTCCAATCATTCTCCTAACCCAATGATTCCCCTACCCCTATCAATTTCCTTCTGCAATCATTTCCTACCCCAATCATTCCCCTACCCCTATCAATCTCCTTCTCCTATCATTTCCTACCCCAATCATTCTCCTTCTCCAATCATTTCCTACCCCAATCATTCTCCTACCCCAATCATTCCGCTACCCCAATCATTCCCCTACCCCAATCACTCTCCTTCTCCAATCATTCTCCTTCTCCAATCATTCTCCTACCCCAATCATTCTCTTTCTCCAATCATTCCCCTACCCCAATCATTCTCCTTTTCCAATCATTCTCCTTCTCCAATCATTTCCTACCCCAATCATTCTCCTCCTCCAATCAGTCTCCTACCTCAATCATACTCCTACCCCAATCATTCTCCTTCTCCAATCATTTCCTACGCCAATCATTGTCCTTCTCCAATCATTCTCCTACCCCAATCATTCTCCCACCCCAATCATTCTCCTTCTCCAATCATTCTGCTTCTTCAATCATTCTCCTACCCCAATCATTCTCCTTCTCCAATCATTCTCCTACACCAATCATTCCCCTACCCCAATCATTCCCCCACCCCAATCATTCTCCTACCCCAATCATTCTCCTTCTCCAATCATTCTGCTTCTTCAATCATTCTCCTACCCCAATCATTCTCCTTCTCCAATCATTCTCCTACACCAATCATTCCCCTACCCCAATCATTCCCCCACCCCAATCATTCTCCTACCCCAATCATTCTCCTACCCCAACCATTCTCCTTCTCCAATCATTCACCCACCCAATCATTCTCCTACCCAAATCATTCTCCTTCTCCAATTATTCTCCTTCTCCAATCATTCTCTTTCTCCAATCAATCTCCTCCTCCAATCATTCTCCGATCCCAATCATTCTCCTACCCCAACCATTCTCCTTCTCCAATCATTCCCCCACCCCAATCATTCCCCTACCCCAATCATTCTTCTCCTCCAATCATTTTCCTACCCCAATCATGCTCCTTCTCCAATCATTCTCCTTCTCCATTCATTCTCCTACCCCATTCTATCAGCAAATGATACAAAAGCTTGAAAACAGACACCAGCAGATTCACAGTCTTTATCCAATTTGAAAGTAGATCCTATAGAGGTTTATAAGTTTATGAGAGTCACAGACAGACAGCCTGTACCTTTTTCCTAGAGATAATCTGTCTAATATTAGATGGAATTCATTTAAGTTGAGAAGGGTTAAGTTCAAAGGAGATTAGTGGGGCAGGAGGTTTTTACACAGAGGGCAATGGATGCCTGGAGTGAGCTGCAGGGGTGGTGGTGTAAAGCAGATACAATTGAGACTCAGATGTACCCATGAATATGCAGAGAATGAAGGGATATGGACATTGTGTAAGCAGAAGGGATTTGTTTATTTAGACATTTAATTAATAGTGTAATCAGTTTGGCACAACATCATAGGCTAAAGGGCCTTTTGCTGTGCTCTAAAGGACCATATTCTGTGTAAAGTACAAGAAGCTTATCATTAAATAATGTAAATTTCTAGCTTGTACACTTTGTACATCATTCTGACCTAATGAAGAGAAACATCATTGAACTGGTTACATTGGAGTGTATTGGCCTGATCATGCGAAAGGGCATTGTCCTTGTTAACCTAATGAAGATGTTCAGGCCACATGAGCTGGTCATTGCAGTTATGAAACGTTGCTTGCAGATGATGTTTGAAATAGAGAATTGGTTAAAATAAACAAGAGCACTATTAGAAGACAGTAACAGCTGTTAAGGGTTTCAGAGATAAAGACTTATTTATTTTATATATATATATATATATATATGCTGGACCATTTCCCCAGCAATGGAAAAGAGACTAGAAGCAGCTGAATTATGGTTCTACAGGAGAATGTTAAAAATATCATGGACCACACGCACATCAAATGAAGAAGTTCTCAGAAGAGCCCAAGCAGTTAGATCACTCATACCAACAATAAGAGAAAGACAACTCAGATTCCTAGGACACATCATGCGGAAGGATGATCTAGAAAAACTCATACTCTCTGGAAAGATCGAGGGGTGTAAACCGAGAAGAAGACCTCGGCTTATGTACGTCAAAAGCCTAGCCAAGTGGCTACACATCGAGGAAATGGAAGAAACGAGGGATAGATCTGTATGGAAAACCATGGTCACCAACGTCCGTGTCAGATATGGTACCTAGGCAGACAGACCATATATATCTTATGGTAATTTACAGTATAGTATAGTATACACTCAGAGCCAATTTATTAGGCACTTCTTATGCATAATAAAGTGGCCACTGAGTGTATATTTGCAGTATTCTACTGATATAGCCTACTCACTTCAAGTTTTGACATGTTGTGCATTCAGAGATGCTCTTGCGTATATCACTGTTATAATGCGTTGTTATTTCAGTTACTGTTACCTTCCTTCAGCTTGAACCAGACTGGCCACAGTTCTCTGACTTCTCCCATTAACAAGGCATATACACCTCTGAACTGCTGCTCTCTGGCTGTTTTTTGTTTTTTTTTGTATCGTTCTCTATAAACTCTGGAGACTGTGTGTGAAAATCCCATGATTTTCTATCTCCTGTTGTAATTTGTATCCCACATCCTGGCTGCTGTTCAGAGGCCTGTATATAACTCCCATCAGCATCTTTTTACCCTTAGTTTCTTAACTGTACCCACAAGACTTCTACATCTTCTGATCCTATGTCACCTCTTGCTGAGGATTTCTTCCTCATTCTGATGTTTTGTCTGAACAACAAATAAACCCCTTGACCATGTCTGCATGCTATGGTGCATTGAGTTGCTGCCACATGCTTGACTGATTAGATATTTGTGTTAATGAGCAGGTGTACAGGTGTACCTAATAAAGTGGCCACTGAATGTAGTTTATGTATTGGGCTATCCTGCTTTTGCAAAACAACTAATTTCATGACTGATGCTATGTCAGTGATAATAAATCTGGTTCTTCAGCCTTTGTCCAAGAAGGATCTCCTCCCAGAGCCTTCTTTCTCTAACAAACAACTTGTTTGTCCAACCTGTTGGGTGCAGTCTTTCATTGATTCCACTGTTTTCTTGTATTTACTGTGAATGTCCTGAAGAAAATTAATCTTAGGGTTCTATATGGTGATATATATGTACTTCGTTAATATATTTACTTTGAACTTTGAGCTGAACTTATTGGTATGCTTTTCTAGCTTGTAGAAAATATACTTGTGTATTGAAAATCTTTTGTAGAATTACAGTTTTTGTTGGAATTTACTCCTCAAGGTAAAATGTGCTCCATTTAAAATAAAATAACTGTATTCAATTGCATTTGTTCAATAGAAATATCTCCTCCTTGGGTGGGAGGGAGGGCCCACCACTTGAAACAAAGGTTGTTGACAGCCAAACCACTTCAAAAAAGGAACCAAAATAGTGGAGAATATTAATCTTTGAAATAGGCTGATACAGTGTAACTTTATCAACTTCTAAATTTATCAACTTTATTCACCATTCACCATTTGCATGCATTAGGAATTTGGTGTGGTGTGTTGGTGCAACATGTAACAAACAACATTCAACAGTTATAAAGAGCAAAGTATTACATCAAAATAAATAAGTATAGATATGGAATAAGTGGGTAAAATACATAAATACTAGCATGTCTTTACAATGTTGGTTGGCTCCGTCTGTCTCGAAGGACAATGGGTTATGATCATCATCACAAGCCTGGGTGAGAGATATGGAGATCCAGAAATGCCCAGTCATCAAGATCCTCTTCTCAGCCTCACTAGTGTAGTCCAAAGGAAAGTTTATGAAGCAATATGTTTGGCACCAGCTTGGCTGCAGGAACTGACAGAAGGATGTTCAATGATGTCCAGCCACCTTAGGAGCTCCACTCCGGATCTGCTGTCTGGGTTTACTCCCATAGCATTCGTCTCTCCTTCGGCTACCCACAAGGCAGTGGGGCTGTTTACTCAAAGCTGGAGATCTGGTTCACGAGCACCAGGGTGTGTCTATACACTGGCCAGGCCAGTGTGCTATGTGTGCAGGGGCCAAACTTCCTCCCCGTCCTCTGTAGTTCAGCCTGAGTCCGAAGGAATTCAGTTTCCAAGTGTCACCAGTGAGGAGGTACTACATGAGGCTTGCAGTTCGAGAGGCTGTGTACTGGCAGGGAGAGACTTACACATCCAGCTCTCCTTATCGCAAGACTGCTGGCCAGTGGTGGAAGTGAAAGTCAGAGTGACAGGCACTATCCACTACACTACCACACTGGAGGCATCACAGCAACCATTTTGGCTCCAATTACAATGTAAACAGCATTATAAAAAGTAGTTTAAAGCGTTTACAGTACAGGTGATAGATAGAGGTGAGTGGGGGCTAACTAGAATGTTTGATCAGATTAAATGCTTGGGGGAAGAAACTTTGAAGATGGTGTGAAGCTTCTTTAGTTTTAATAACCATATGGCACTTTCCAGAAGCGAGCTTCGAGAAAACACAGTTTGCTGGATGGGTAGTGTCTACAATGATTTTCACCTGTCTACTGCATTGTCCTGGATACCTACACGTCCTGCAGTGATGGTAGGCTACAGCCCATGGTGAATCGGTGGAATTTGTTGTCACAGGTGGCTGTGGAGGCCGTCATTGGGTAGATTTAAGGCAGAGATTGATAGATTCTTGATTAGTCAAGGCATGAAGAGATATGGGGAGAAAGCAGGATATTGGGGCTGAGAGGGAAAATGGATCAGCCATGAAGAAATGGCGAAGACTTGATGGGCCAGATGGCCTATTTCTGCTCCAATATCTTTTAGTCTTATAATCTTTTCTGCTAAGAGATCTTCCTAAAGTGAGGCCACTGGTAAGATACTTATAACTGATAAAAGTTAAGGCCCTGAATTCAGTTAAGGACTGTAGAATGGGTACACTCTATATCATCACAATCCAATAGTCCCAATAAATATGTCTATGAAATGCGTTTTGTTTTTCTACGTCACAAACTAAGGCACTGCAGAAGCTGGAAAGCTACAATTAAAACTAACATTGCTGGAAATCTGTAATAACTCAAAGCAATTCAGTGGAATCACAATGTCACAGTTGGTAATAATAAATGTTTCATGGTGATTTCCCCCTCCCAGAAGAGCAGCCACTGTCTGTAACAGTCACATATGTGAGAAGGACTCTGCCAAGGCTGACCACATCCTAGGCTGAGTACTCAGGGAGTGTGCACACCAGCTCACTGACATCTTCAACACTTCACTCATCCAGGCTGTTGACCCCACATATTTTAAATCAGCCACCATCGTCCCTGCACCAAAGAACTCTACAGCTTCAGAGTTAAACGACATATCACCCTGTGGCACTGACGTCAACCATCTTGAAAACCTTTGGCAGCTGATAATGACACACATCAGAAACTCCGTTCCTGCCTCACTGGACACTCACCAATATGCTTACTGGCAAAATCGCTCTACAACAAATGCCAAAGTATCTGCCCTGCCCCTGGCCTTGACACACCTAGAAAACAATGTCACAATGTTATTTCTGGATTTCAGACTGGTATTCTACACTATTGTCCCACGGACCTCGGTGAACAAGCTCCTACTCCACAGACTAAATACACCATTGTGCAACTGGGCGATGGACTTTCTAACCAACATACCTCAGATAGACAGGGTGCACAGCTGCTCCTCCCTCTCCGTCATCCTCAAGATGTGTGCCCCACAGGGCTGAGAGCTGAACATTCTTCTACTTTCTGTGGGGGCTGAAGAGAGCTGGGCTGTACGTTCAACCTTCTATGGACATGCAATGGAGAGCATCCTAACATGCTGAAACAGCACAGCAGAGGACAGGAAGGTTCTACAATGGGTAATCAAAACTGTCCAACACATCACCGGCACCAGCCTACTCGTCACCAAGGACATATACAGAAAGGTGCCAGAAAAAAAGACCAGCAATACCATAAAGGATCCCACCCACCCTGCTCATGAACAGTTTGTCCCACTCCCATTAGGGAGAAGGCTATGTAGCATCCACGGCAGAACCACTAGACTGAAAAACAGTTACTTTCCCCAAGTAGTAAGTCTGATCAACACTTCTACCCACTAACCCACCCCACCACTACTTTATAAATTTCTGTCAGTCACCCTATGTACAGACACTCCTCTGTCTAATGCAACTTTATGTACATAAAATCAATCTATGTACATAAGCAATCTCATATATTTATATTTATTATAGTGTTCTTTATCTTATTATGTGTTTTTGTGTTGCATCGGAGCTGGAATAACAACTATTTTATTCCCCTTTACACTTGTGCACTGGAAATGATATTAAACAATCTTGAGTCTTGAACCTTGAATGAGCTCTCATTGGAGCTCAGCTTCGACAGATTCTCATTCAGTTTGACCCTCCATTGATTCTACCTGACTGACTGACATTACTTGTCTCGTCAGAATTGTGAGCATTTTATTACTAAGCCTTTCTTGCAATGAAGATTTAGCTCATATTAATTAAACCATCTGAGTGAACGATTGTAAAGATATCCAGCTTATGAATGTATTGATTCTGGCTGGGAATCCCACTCACAGAAGTAATCTCATTGCATTAGTACAAACAACAGTCACAAACTATTAATGCATCCCATCACTGAAGTAAAATATTTTTAAAACTGTAGGTTCTGAATAAGATCAACAATTTCTCATATTCAATAGTAAAATATAAGTTATAGCAAATGTTGGAGCCATTTCCTCTTGAAGACATCTATGAAATACTGTTTCAATTTTGTTCAGACTTGGATCACTTCCCAGCCTGAGCAATGAATTTACCTTTAACTGTAGAAATACAGAGAATCTTAAACAAAAAAAACATCGCAATAATTTATAAACCCGGGCATATTGGATAGCCATCTAGCAGTATTGTAATATAATTGCTCTCTAGCCAAGAACAGTATGCATTAAAAATCTAGATTTGTACTTTCGTTAGGGTCAGTTTGACTCCAAAGTGTCATTGTGGCTTGGAAGTTGGCTCAGCATCTCGCCTGCTGGGTCAAACGAAGAGCACCTCTTTCTGGCCAGGTACACATCAAAGCTTATGTGGGAAGACTGCACCGCTCATCTGCTGGAAGTCTGAGACTGGATGAGGTGAAAGTTCTTCTCTTACCAACTGTGTAATGACACCAAAATATGCCTGTGCATGAGAAATGACAGGAGTGGTTTTAGTTACTGTGTGTGTGTGTGTGTGTGTGTGTGTGTGTGTGTGTGTGTGTGTTGCTCTGATTCCATTATGAACTTCAGGGAAGGAAATCTACTGTCCTTCTCCACTCCGACCTACAGGGGGCCCACCACAGCAAATGGGGTTTACTCTTGGCTGGAATGCAGAGTGAATTGGAATACTGTCGATAAATAAATTTGAAAGAAGAGTTGACTCTGAATATTCTCCATTACTGATTTGTCACAGTGTCTGAATGTGACCAGTTATGCTTCCAGAAGTCTGCACAGATAGACTGCTGATATATACATTACTGGTACATATCTTGTCATCTGTTGCAATGTCTGCAGCCCGTCACTAATATTATTTTTATTAATTCCAATTCTGTATCCCAAATGGATGGATTGGACTGAGAAACCAGGAGGCATGACGAGGTGACACCACAAAAACATTGCTTAAGGACAGAGGGGATCAGTAAACTACCCATCGACTCCAATATCAATCATCAGAAAAGCTCACAAAGGCCAAGGACCTGCATAGTGTCACTAACTGCAGCAGACTGTTTGGCATTATATTGATATCTAACGAACAAATACGGTAAGAAAGTTGGATTAGATTGGTAGAACACAGATCGGACATCCCCTCTCAGAAGGACAGTTTTTATACCCCTTCCACAAGCCCCTCCATCAATTCCCTTCTTGTTGCCCATCAGCCAGCCATTTCAAACCCATTGACATTCATCCCAATCACGGAGTCATAGAGGATCGAAACAGGACCTTTGGCACCCTATTCCCATGGCAACCATTAAGCACCTATCTATACTAATCCCATTTACCAGGATTTGATCTCTAGCCTCCTACGTCTTGGTGATTCAGGTGCTTCTTACACGTCGTGAGTCTCTGCCTCGACCACCCTCTCAGGCAATGTGCTCCAGATTCCTGTTTGCCTTCTGCTCGATTTCCTATCTATGCCTGTCATAATCTTTGATGCCCCCCTCAGCCTCTTCCTTCATGGAAAACAATCCCAGTCCATCCAGTCTCTCCTTGTGATTGAGATGCTCCATCTCAGGTAGAAGCAGTCAACCATGATGTTCTCCTAAGGGGTTGTCTATTGGTGGGTGACTTAATCCAGGATGTGAGGGTGGATTCCCTAAATAAAGAACGCCTGTGTGTGACTTTGTTTAACGTGGGGAGGCTGATGCTCAGGCAGCCACCAGGCAGTCTTTAACAGATTGGAGCCAGGGTACAATGGTATGGACCATTCAGAGCCTTCCTCCACCTTCACTGCCGTTGCGATGTGTCATTATTTTATGCAAGCTCCATCAATGAGATCTTGGTTGAACCTTTCTTTGTCTGGAAGCTCCCCCTTGACCTTACTGCCATGGGTGACCCTACCAAGAGCCAAACTCCAGATGGGATCTTAGGAACTCACAGGCCTCTCTGCCACAACAAGGTGATGATCCTCAGAGAAGGATCTGAGGTATCACCTTGGTGAATCTGGTGTGCAGTTTCTCACTGATTAACACCAATCTTTGCTGAGCACTCTTGTCTCTCAAGATAAATGGCTAAAATGTACGGTGGTCAATAAGACCTGCTTGCACAGCAGACCCAATATTAGGACCAATTTAGTAATCAAGCAACAAACACTTGCTTTTGCACCTTTTAAACGCTGTCTATAGCAGGTACTTGTGCATGATCAGGGAAGGTGCACTATAGAGGAAAGGCTTCTATATATTGTGCACTACAACAGGCCTACGCTTAGAAATAGATGTGGTAAACATTACCACCAGGTCATTATCGACTTCAGGTAAAATGACAAACTCTTTTCAGTCAAGGTACAGGGGCGGCAAACCTGTGCCATGTGTGCCCAAGATGGCATAAACAACAATTTTGTTGCCATGTGCCTTGCAGTGACACCCTTCAATTCTCTAAACCCCACCCATGATAAGAAGATACATAATGATTATATTTACTGCAAATGAAGCAGTGAATGATGTTGTTACTGCCCAAGAGCAATGAGAAGTTTTCACAGGAAGCATCTCATGCCAGCGTTTTACCATCTAGATGGTTGCATGAGCACGTGACATTGGTTGATATATTTTTAAACCCTCACAGACCTGGTATACACTATTTGGATGGTCAACAGTCGGGCCAGTTGCCAATGGCTTCACTCTGCTTGTATTTTTTCTTTTGTTGTTTGTGATATTCAGTGATAATAATGGCAAATACTGTTAGCAGTTTATTTTTCAATTGTCTTTCTAAAAGATTAATTTTAACAATTTTTGAACAGGTTTTCTAAAAAGCACCATGTATTTCAATCTGCCTCTGTTGTACTTTTATTAATAGTAAAACAATGAATGTAAGTAAATAAACAATAGGACTCATCCTTTTTCCTTATAAGAGTCCATAATTATTGTTACTAATTCATCATTCAATGGTAAACTCTGCTCAGAATTATAATGGTAGATGAAAGAACTTTATTGAAGATGATTTCCATTTTGGGCATATACCCTCAAAAAGATTTGCCATTCCTGGGTTTGGATAAAAATGTTTCACACAATTCTATTACTTTTGGTGCTCTCTGTAGACAGACACCTTTCAGAAGTTATTCTTGTGAAATAGCAGAGGGATGCAGTCACACAGAATCCCAGTTGCTGGAAATAATTTCCTTCATTCATTCTCGGCAAAGCAAGGAGTGAAGATGGGATAAAATAGTACATGCTCTAGACGTGATAATGAACAGTGCTGTGTTTATTATAATTGTTTGTGGGCTTGTACATCAGAGTTCAGAGTTCAGCTCTGATGACGTCAGTGCAGAGTTTATACGTTCTCCCCATGACCATGTGGGTTTCCTCTGGGTGCTCTGGTTTCCTCTCACAGTCCAAAGACCTACCAGTTGGTAGCTTAATTGATCATTGTAAATTGTCGTGTGATTAGGCCTGTGACTCATTGGGCCAGGAAAGCCCGTTCTGCACTGTATCTCTAAATACAGACGTAAATCTGTTGTGCTGACATTGGAAAGGGTTCAAAGAAGGTTCACGAAAACTATTCTGGGACTGAAAGGCTTACCATATGAGGAGCGTTTGATAGCTCTGGGCCTGTACTTGCTGGAATTTTGAAGAATAAGCGGGAATCTCAATGAAACTCATCAAATGTTGAAAGGTCTCAATAGAGTGGATGTGAAGAGGATGCTGTGGGGGAGTCCAGGACCAGAGGACACGACCTCAGAATAAAGGAATGTCCCTTTAGAACATAGATGAGGAGAAATTTCTTAGCCAAAGGGTGGTGAATCTGAGGAATTCATTGCCACAGATGACTGTGGAGGCCAAGTCATCTTCCGGTCAAGATGGCGCCAGAGAACAACAACTCCTCAGGCAACATCTTCCAGATAGCCAATCTCTTCAATTATTTCACTTTCTGTACATCTTCTGCTTGTTCTTTTTGTTTTGATCATTTTACGGAAACTGCTACTGCCTGTGTCATGCATTTTTGGAATTTGATCGAATGATCTTGCACTGTACAGTGTTGGCAGGGGTAGGTAACCGTGGCTGACAGGGGAAGTTAAGGACTGCATAAAAGCCAATGAAAGAGCATATAGTGTAGCAAATGCAACTGGGAAGTTGGATGATTGGGAAAGTCTTTTTAAAATCCAACAAAAGGCAACTAAAAATGTCTTACGAAGGGAAAAGATGAAATATGAGGGCAAATGAGCCGATAATATAAAGCAGGATATTAAAAGCTTTTCCAGTTACATAAGCATAAAAGGGAGATGAGAGTTGATATTGGACCACCGGAAAATGATGTTGGTGAGGTAGTAATGGGAGATAAAGACATGGCAGATGAACTTAATGGGTATTTTGCATCAGTCTTCTCTGAGGAAGACACTAGCAGTGTGCCAGAGGTCCGTGAGTGTCAAGGAGCAGGAGTGAGTGAAATTGCCATTACAAAGGAAAAAAGTACTAGGCAAACTGAATGCCCTTAAGGTGGACAACTCACCTGGACCAAATGGACTACATCCCAGAGTTCTGAGAGAGGTTGCTGAAGAGATAGCAGATGCATTGGTTATGATCTTTCAAGAATCACTTGATTCTGGCATGGTTTTGGCAGTCTGGAAAATTGCAAATATCACTCCACTCTTTAAGAAGGGAGGAAGGCAAAAGAAAGGAAATTATAGGCTAGTTAGCTAAACCTCAGTGGTTGGGAAAGTGTTGGAGTCCATTATTAAGGATGAGGTTTCAGGATACTTGGTGATCAATGATAAAATAAGTCAAAGTCAGCATGGCTTCTGCAAAGGGAACGCGTGCTTGACAAATCTGTTAGAGTTCTTCAAGGAAGTAACAAGCAGGGTGGACAAAGGAGAGGCAGTAGATGTCATTTACTTGGATTTACCAGAAGGCATTTGATTAGGGACCACACATGAAGTTGCTTAATAAGATAAAATTCAATGGAATTACAGGAAAGATACTGGCATGATAGAGGGATGGCTGACAGGCAGGAGTCAGTGAGTGGGGATAAAGGGGGCCTTTACTAGTTGGCTGCCAGTGACTAGTGGTGTTCCTCAGGGGTCAGTATTGGGACCACTACTTTTCACATAGTTTGTCAATGAGTTGGATAATGGAATTGTGGCAAAGTTTGCAGATAATACGAAGATAGGTGGAGGGGTAGGTAGTGCTGAGGAAGCAAGCAATTGCAGAAGAACTTAGATGAATAGGAAGAATGGGCAAAAAAGTGGCAGATGGAATACAGTGTTGGGAAATTTATAATAATACATTTCAGTAAAAGGAACAAAAGTTCATTCTATTATCTAAATGGGGAGAAAATTCAAACATCCGAGGTGCAGAGGGACTTAGGAGTCCTCATGCAAGACTCCCAGAAGGTTAATTTACAGGTCGAGTCTGTGGTAAAGAAGGGAAGTTCAATGTTGGCATTTATTTCAAGGGGAATAGAATATAAAAGCAAGAAGATAATGCTGAGCCTTTATAAGACACTAGTCAGGCCGCACTTGGAGTATTGTCAACAGTTTTGGGTCCCATATCTCAAAAAGGATGTGTTGTCATTGGAGAGAGTCTAGAGTAGGTTCACAAAGTTGATTTCGTGAATTAAGAGTTTAACATATGAGGAGCGTTTGGCAGCTTTGTGCCTGTACTCACTGGAACTTAGAAGAATGTTGGCGGGATCTCATTGAAACTTATCGAATGTTGAAAGGACTAGATAGGGTGGATGCGGAGAGGAATCTTCCTATGGTGGTGGTGTCTAGAACTAGAGGGCACTGCTTCAAAATTGAGGGGCAACCCTTTAGAACAGAGTTAAGGAGGATTTTTTTAAACCAGAGAATAGTAAATCTGTGGAATGCTCTGCCATGGACAACTGTGAAGGCCATAACCACAGATATATTTAAAGTGAAAACTGATGGTTTCCTGATCGGTCAGGGCATGCAAGGTTATGGTGAGAAGGCAGGTGCATGGAGTTGAGTGGGATCCAAGATGATGGAATGATGGAATATTCAAGTGGATTCGATGGGCTGAATGGCCTTATTCTGCTTCTATGTCTTATGGTCATGGTCTGCCCAGAGAGGAGCAAGGCCACAAGCACAAACTGCCTCGTGGAAAAGACCAGAGATGGGTCGCAGAGTCTAAATGACTTCATTTTCAAGCTTTGAGGAAGATTGAAGCATTGAGGCAAATGTGGAGGAGGTCAACCGTTGCTCTCAATGGAGGCCACGTGGGCCACCGTGGTCGGGGTTCTTTGGAGCCGGCGAGGCGGTAGCTCTTCATGGAAGGACTGAGTATGTGTGGCCGCACTCCTCGAATGCTGATGGAATGATATTTTCGACATTCTGAGAATTATATGATTAGTGGACTATACTTTATATTGATTGCCTTCAGTTTTTGGTGTTTTCTTTCTTGTTGCCGATTGGCAGGTGGGTGATAGGTTATCTTTTGTATGAGGAAGGAGTTGGAAATTTGTGGTCTGATGGTCTTGTTGATGTTTTTCTGTGTGGGCGATCTGTTAGCTCTGTGTGTGAGAGAGGGGTTGGGGTTTTTTGTGAGGGAGGGATTTGGGGGTTTGATGTTATTGTCACTGTTCTTTTGCAAAGTACGGGGTTGGGGATTTGATATTATTATCGCTGTTTTTCTTTGCGAGGGAGATGGTTGGGGGAGGGTTGGTATCATGGATGTTATTTTATTTGTGAGGAAGGCGGTGGAGGGTTTTGGTGTTTGCAAGTTTTGTTGTTTTTTAGTGCCGAGGGGGAAATTGATGTCTTTTCTTTCAACAACTCTGAAGTTGTTTCTATATTTCATGGCTATCTGTAGAAGACAAATATCAGAGTTGTATTGGTAAATTCGTAGAATTTGTTACCACAGGCATCTGTAGAGGCCAGGTCTTTGGCTGTATTTAAAGCAAAACTTGGTAGGGTCTTGATTGGACATGGCATCAAAGTTTATGGGGAGAAGGCCAGAGAGTGGGGCTGAGGAAGGGACAAAAGGATCAGCCATGATTGAATGGCAGAGCAGACTCGATGGGCCAAATGGCCTAATTATCTTATCGTCTCATTGTACATACATACTTTGATAATAAAATGAACCTTTGATTGGGTGTACTTAAAGCAGAAGTTAATAGAGTCTTGATAATTCAGGGCTGAGAAGGCAGGAGAATGGGGTTGATGGGACATGGATCAGACATGATCAAATGGCAGAACAGACTCGAAGGGCCAAATAGCCTAATTCTGCTCCAATGCCTTATGGCGTTATGGTCTATAAATAAATAAATGCCATCAAATTAGCTGTTTTATCTACTTACGACATGTTACTGCTTTAATGTCTCCATTTTTTTTACAGCTGGTGAACACTGAATTAATTCACCCAATGCTGTGAATAATACGCTAACAAGATTAAAAGGTTTGTGAACTTCATTGAGTTTTATGTCCATTGTGTGTTGTGCTATTGTCATGCATCATTAAGGAGTCTGTAATGCCTCAAAGCTCTGGCAATATAACTGGGAGGCCTCCAATATCCACAGGCAAGGTAGGTGAATTGACTTCAGCATCCTATCCCAGAGCAATATCTCCAGTGCTGGAGTCTGACAAGATCCTGTTATTCTCTTGGACATGCATGCAATGGACAGACTGTGGCCACACACTTCAATTCCACAGACCACTCCCACTCCGACACGTCCTCTTCTACCGTCAAGATGAGGCCACACGCAGGTCGATGGAGCAATACCTTATCTCCCGCCTAGGTAGCCTCCTACCCGCCTGCATGAACATCCAACTCGCAGACCTCCGTTGATACCCCTGCTCCCCCCTTACCCCCATCCCTATCTATTATTTTAGTCTGGTTCTCTTTCTCTCTCTTTTCTCCCCCCTCAATATAATCTCCCCCCAACCCTACCTTTCTTTCTCTTTTATTTCCCATAATTCTCCACCTTCCCCCTAGTCCATTTCCCTCTAGCCTATCACTTCCCGGCTCTCTACTTCATCCCTCCCCCCACTTCTTATCCCCTCTCCACCATCCCATGTGACTTCACTCCTGATGAAGGGTTTCAGCCCGAAACGTCGTCACTACCTCCTCCCATAGATGCTGTCTGGCCTGCTGAGTTCTGCCAGCATTTTGTGTTTTTATTTATTTCCAGCATCTGCAGATTCACTCGTGTGCCTTAGAATGCATTGTTCATCTACTTAACCCCGGTCTTCTGAAGCAGACTCTTTATTCCAGGCTCTACCAGAACAAAAGATGGCCAGGTGGACAGAGGAAACGATTTAAACCTCTGGCATAAATTTCACAGACTTGCCGGAGCCCCTGGCCCACCACCACCAAAAACAGAGAAGGAGTAATTAGAGTCCCAGTGCATGGAAACAAGGCCTGACCAAAATTCCCATCTAAGTAATTCCCATTCATTTGTCTTTGGTTGACATCCCTCTAAACCTTTCCCTCCATGTTCCTGCCCAAGTGTCTTTTAAATGTTGTATTGTAACTGTCTCAACCACATCCTCTGGCATCTCATTCCATATACTGACTATACTCTGGGTGCAAAAGTTGCCTCTCAGGTTTCTATTGAATCTCCCCCTCTCCCCCTATGTCCTCTAGTTCTTGATTCTCCAAACCTGGGGGAGAAAATACTGTATACATTTACTCTATGAATGCCCCTTTGAATACACCTCTATAAGATCACCTCATATTCTCCTGCACTCCAATGAATAAAGTCCTAGGCTGCTTAACCTCTCTCACTCAGTGCCTTGAGTCCTGGCATCCTCATAAATCTGCTCTGCAACCTTTAAGATGACTGGAATTTTTCTTGTAGAAGGGTGACCAAAACAGAACATGATATTCTACACGAGGCCTCACCAATTTTGTCCAACTGCAACTTAATGTGCCAAATTCTATACCTAATGCTCTGAATTCAGGAAAGCATTAAACATATCTGGTCCCTTCAATCAGAGCATTTGGAATCCTAGTGAGATCAGTGGAAGGAGCACGTCATTTCTGAAGCTACTCAGCCACTCAAGCACCTCGTGTCATAGTCTGAAGATCTCTACATTGTCCCCATCAGCCACCTCAGATGCAACTGAACTGGAGTGGAAGCAAGTCATCCTTGAATTGGGATTGGAATATTATTATCACCTGTATCAGGATACAGTGAAAAACTTGTCACTGATCGAATCATTAGACAGGGCACTGAAGTAGGGAAAGATAAAACAACACAGAACGACAGAGAAAATGCAGTGCAGGTAAGCAACAAGGAACAAGATCATGATAAGGTAGATTGTTAGGTCAGGAGTCCATCTTATTGTGCTAATAGCTAGTTCTTCGCTTGTGAAGATCAGGAGGGAAGAAGAGTCCTGAGGATCAACAGCGCAATCGTTGGTGACTGTAGAGGCCAATTCTGGAGCAGCAGGCACACGGAAACAGCTGCTATATGGGCAATTGGGTAGTAGGATCCTTCCTGCACCTCCTTTTCTCTTCAGCAGTCGCTTTTCTGGATGCCTCAAAGTTCTTGGCTGCTCCGTGGATCAGTATTCTCCAGCAGTCTCTGTCACCAGCCAGTTGCCGCCACTCTGTGACCCCTATTTGCCTGAGAGCTGCTCCTTAAGTTGGTCTTTGTACCTCTTTTACGGGGCACCACGATCACTCTTGCCCTGAGAGAGTTCTCCATAGAGTAGTGTTTTGGTAACCTGGAGTTGTCCGTGTGAGATACATCGCCTGAGCGGCAGAGTGGCTTCAGTGCTTGGAAGTTGAGCTTTCTCCCGGACCTTGTTGGAGACACGATTCTGCCGGTTGATAGCTGTGATGGAGTGGAGGCAGTGCTGATGGAAGCACTTGAGCAGCTGGATTTGCTTGCGTTACAAGGCCCAGCCTTTGGAGCCGTGTAGCAGTGTTGTGACGACGGCAACCCTGTACATCTGGATCTTTGTGGGCGGACGCGGCTGGTGGTTCGTCCACACACATTTCTGGAAACGCCTAAAGGCACTGCCGGCTCTGGAGGGTCAATTGTCAACGTCCCTTACTACCGTAGCGTTGTTGGAGATGACACTGCGCAGGTAGGTGAGCTGCTCTACCATGCTGAGAGGGTGCTCACCAATGGTGATCCAAGGTGGGTTGTAAACACCACGAGGGGGCTTCTCATGGAGGATCATTGTTTTCTTCAGACTGACCATTAATTTGAAAGCCCTGGCAGCTTTTGCGAGCTGAGTAACCGCAGCCTGTAGCACGTCCTCTGTGCGTGAGAAGAGCACAGTCATCCAAGTATAGTAGCTCGAGTATGGGCTCTTGATGCCAAAATCACAGCCTTGTTTCCTGCTGGTAGTGATGGGGAATGGGTCAGACAGGTCACCATTGTATCTAACCTGACAGTTTCGGCCTTCATGGAACTGCCGTGGGGTGGTGAGGAAAGTCGGGGGGCAGCTGAAATCCTATCATACCAAATCATTTAAACGTCTACGACACTGGAGAAGAAGCTATCCCTGAGCCTGGTGGTACGTGCTTTCAGGCTTCTGAAGAGAGAGATTGGCTACGGTGGGTAGGATCTCTGATTATACCCGCTGCTTTACTCAGGCAGCATGACATATAAACAGAATCCATAGAGGGGAGGGTGGTTTCTGTAATGCACTAAACTGTCTTCACAACCTTCTGCCATGACTTGCAGTTACATGTGGAGCAGTCACCAGACCAAGCCTAATGCACCCATATAGACCATAAAACATAAGAACAGAATTAGGCCATTTGGCCCATCGAGTCTACTCCGCTATTCAATCACGGCTGATCCTTTTTCCCCTTCTCAGCTCCACTCCCCGAGCTTCTCCCCATAACATTTGATGCTGTATTCAATCTAGAACCGATCAATCTCTGCCTTAAATACACCCAACGATCTGCCTGTGGTACCAAATTCCACAATTCACCATATCTGGCTGAAGAAATCTCTCCATATCTCTGTTTTAAATGGACACTCCTCTGTTCTGAGGGTGTTCCCTCTTGGCCTAGACTCTCCCACCAAAGGAAACATTTTTTCCACATCTACTCTGTCTAGGCCTTTCAACATTCGAAAGGTCTCAATGAGATCCCCTCTTATCCTTCTGAATTCCAGTGAGTACAGACCCAGATCCATCAAACATTCCTCATATGATAACCCTTTCATTCCCAGAATCATCCTTGTGAACCAAATCTGAACCCTCTCCAATGCCAGCGCATCTTTTCTAAGATGAGGGAGCCCAAAACTGTTCACAATACTCAAGGTGAAGCCTCACCAGTGCCTTATAAAGCCTCAGCATCACATCCCTGCTCTTGTATTCTAGACCTCTTGAAATGAATGCTAACATGGCATTTGCCTTCCTCACCACTGACTCTACCTGCAGGGTTTTCTACACAAGGTCTCCCAAGACCCTCTGCATCTAAGGTTCCTGGATTTTCTCCCCATTTAGAAAATAGTCTGCACATTTATTTCTACTACCAAAGTGCATGACCATTCATTTTCCAACATTGTATTCCATTTGCCACTCTCTTGCCCATTCTCCTAATCTGTCTAAGTCCTTCGGCATCCTGTTTCCTCAACACTACCTGCCCCTCCACCAACCTTTGTGTCATCTGCAAACTTGGCAACAAAGCCATCTATTCCATCATCTAAATAATTTATATACAGCATAAAAAGAAGTGCTCCCAACAATGACCCTGCGGAATACTACTAGTCACTGGCAGCCAATCAGACAAGGATCCTTTTATTCCCACTTGTTGCCTCCTACCAATCAGCCAATGCTCTAAACATGCCAGTAAACTTTGTGTAATACCATGAGCTCTTAACTTGGTAAATAGCCTCATGTTAGGCACCCTGGTAAAGGCCTTCTGAAAGTCCAAATATACAACATCTACTGTACCCCCTTTATCTATCCTACTTGTAATTTTACGTACCTCACGGGTATTTTGTGACTGTCTTATGAGCATGATGTAATTGAATATCTTGTGAGCATGATGTAATTGTCTTGTGATGGTGGGGTGATGTAATTTTCCCGCTGGTGTGAGGTCATGTGATGCCCTGTTCCAACAGGTATAAAACGGGAACGCCCTGCTGTGACGCAGGAGTTTTGTGTTGGTTGGTTTGTCAGTTACCTTGTTAGTTTTTAGTTTTGCTGCGTATTCGTCTCATGATGCAGTTTCATTTTAAAGTGGAGTTTTACTTTCTATTGTAAGGTAAAATCGTTGTGCTGGCAGTTTCGCCAATCACTGCCAGTTTTGTTTGGGGTATCTTTGATTTACCTTTACAGTCCAGGATTGGAGAGTGAAGAAAGAAGTGGGGAAAGTTGGTGTCATTTGGCAGTTTTATAAAGGATCAACCTTATTGAATCTTCGTTCAAGAATAGTGGCCTGCATCTGAGATAACCTCTGCAAGAGCAGTAAGGTTTGGTGCAGTGTCTATCATCCAGAATAAAAAGGTCAGTTCCTTTAAACCATTTTATTTCCTTTGTCATGAATCCTTCGGACAAGGAATATTTCAGCTGGGATCAGCAGTAACGTCATGTCGTTGAGGAATTCTTTACTTCAGGAAAGTCTCTCCTAATTGACTGTATAAACCACTTGGACTTTCGAATTTACTCCTTTAAGACTGTGTTTGCATTTACCACTTTAAGACTGTGTTTGTATTTACCATTTTAAGACCATGTTCAAATTTACCACTTTAAGAACTGTCCCAGAGTTGCCATATAGAAGTTAACTTCCTGTTAAGTTAGTCATTTGAATACTTTTCGCAATTGTTGAGCAGAGTTTAATAAATGTTTATGTTTGTTTATAAAACTTGACTCAATTATATATTCATTGTTGCTGGACATGTGACAGTAATCTCAAAGAATTACAATAGGTTTGCCCAGCAGATTTTCCCCTAAGGAAGCCATGCTGACTTTGTCCTCTCTTCTCCTGTAGAAGTACTCCATAGCCTCATCCTTAACAATTAACTCAAACTTCTTTCCAACCACTGAGATCAGGCTATAATTTCCTTTCTACTGCCTTCCTTCTTTCTTAAAGAATGGAGTGACATTTGCAATTTTCCAAACCTTACTCTGCCACCATGCCAGAATCTAATGATTTTTGAAAGATCATTACTAATGTCTCCTACTGCTACAGCTTTCAAAACCCCAAGATGCAGTTCATCTGGTCTGGGTGACCTATGTGCCCAGTAGTTGTTTCAGCTTTTTGAGCACCTTCTCCTTTGTAATAGTAACTCACTTCTCTTCCCTCACACCTTTCAATGCCTGGCAAATTGTTAATGCCTTCCACAGTGAAGATTGATGCAATGTAAGATGCTTTTCTGTGCTGTGTCGATAAAAACTGAGAAGGGTGGATGAGGCCTGCCAAATGTCTTCAGCATCCTGAGAGAGTACAGGCTTGGAGAGCTCTCTTGGTTGTGGTGTCTAAATGGTTGAAACTGCTTCAACAGAAATCATGCCAAGCAGATGCTTGAATAATTTTCCAGAAGCACGAAAGGGTAAATCTGCTTGCATCCTTTGAGTTAAGTACATTTACATCTCTACCCTGCAGTTTTTACTTAAACTGAAGCTCTCTCCAATGACAGTCCTTTTCTTGCTGGGTACAATATGCCCCCTGCTGGTCATACAGAGATTGCAGGAAGAGGTACAGGAGGCTTGTTGAATTTCAGATGTATTTGAGTTTCTGTTACGGATCCCACCCAAACAACATAAAGTTGTAAGAAGCTCCAGTTCTATTTCTGCATTGAATGATTTAAAAGCATTACTGCAAGAACAGACTCACAAGGGTTTGTGTGAAAGAGGTGAAACACTTGATGGATTCATTAAATGATATTGTGTAGAAATGTTCAATTAGCTTGTGGTGTGGAAAGTCTGCAGAAGATGCTTCCATTGTGAACTTCCTTTGATATTATGGACAATACAAAGGCCACTCTGTCTTCCTGACTGAGGTGATTTAACTTGACCAGGAAAATTTGCCCTGGTAAATTTCAACACGTAGTTATTGCCATCGTCCAGCTCACAACTTCATGCTGAATTTGCCTGTTTCTATTTACATTAGTGATAAATCATCAGGCTAACAGCCACATCCATCAATTCTGACCAGTTCCCATAAAGAGAGAGAGCTGAGCCATTCAACACATGTAGCAGTGATCTGGACTGTCCACATCTGACCTCCCCAGGGCACCTGATAGACGTGGGAACAACAGAGAAGGCAGGACACACACACACAGTTCTTCAGCAAATTCCAATGCTCAGCTGTCAATTGCACAAGGGCCTTGGAGATGCGTGCTGTGAATTCGATGAGTCAGCATCGTAGACTGCTCTCATACAATAACAACTTCAGAGGCTGCATGCTTTTCCTGATCTGGTAATTTCACGTTTTTGGTTAAAAATGGAAAATTATCCACAAGAGCGTGTCACTTCTACTGAGCTCATCTGGGAAAGGGGGAGTTGTTGCTGTCTTTATAAGAGCCAAGAGCTTGCCTATCTTAGTAAAGAAAGATCAAGAAATAACACCACAGTAAAACTCAAATAATCCGTTGTCTAAAAGCCTGTAAGTCCCGCATGCAGTTGACCTGCTAATGTTTACCATGGTCCCTTCCCAATTACCAGGGACCTTCCTGCTCACTGGGACCCAGGTTTCTGTGCTCCTCTTCTAGGAGCCCTGGTTCCGGCTCCCTTCCCAACCACCATGGGGCTGGTTCCCATCCCATCAGCAGAACCTCCCTTTCCATTACCAGGGTCTTGGTTTCAGCTCCCCTTCCATCATCAGGTCATGGCCCAAGTGCAAAGAGAGAGACACGGAAGTTGAATGAACAGTTCACTGAATTCTAATAGGAACTCTACAGATCAAAAAGAAAATAATAAATTCTGGAGCAATAGGGCCACTAACTAAAACTCTCAGACTAAAATCTAACACCATCACTGCCGCATTCCACTCCTTCACAGCATCACTCAATCAGTAAGAGACCCTAATTGGCTGAAATGTGCATACTCACGAGCGTGATTGCCGACCCGCGAGGGCGCCCAGACTCGTCAGAGTCCATGTTTGTGACAGGCTCCCCCTTCTGAGGCACAATACTGAGGCGACAGAGACCTGTGCCCGTTGAAAGTCCCAGATGAAAAGCTTGTCCAGGATGTCATGAGCCAGAACCCAAGAAATCACCTCCGGGTCACACCCCTCCCAATCTACAAGGTACTGGACCAGGCTCTACACCCATCGAGATGTCAGGAGGTGCCTTTCAGAATAGACCAAGACCCATCCATCAAGTGCGAAGGAGGGGAAGATGGAGTGACTGGAGCAAGGAGGAAGGAAGTCACTAGCTTGAGCTAGGAAATTCACTGAGTGAATCTTCATCAATGATGGTAGGCACAGTCTGAAGGAGGCTCTTTTGAAAGCCTGCTCAACTATGAATGGACCTACATAACATGGAGCTAACTTGAGGCTCACTAGTCTCAAAGAAGGGTCTCTAGATACCAGCCAGGCCTTTCTCCCTGGCTTGAGAGAGGAATCTGTTAGCGGAATCGATCAACCTGTCAGTCATGTTGTTTCTGAATTCGTAGCAGAGAAGCCCAGGCCTATCTCCACATGTTCAGCAGCAGAAAGCTCCACGTCCATCTCTAGGTCAGAGAAGAATAATGGCTGGAATCCCTTTTGGCACTCAAAGGGGGACATGCCAGTGGAGGAGACCGAAGATTATCGTGGGCAATCTCTGCCCAAACCAGTTGGGAGCTCCAGGTCATGGAACTGGATGAGACATGGCAGCGCAGAGTTGTCTCCAGCTCCTGGTTCACTCAATCTGACTGTTAGACGAGGGGTGGATCCTAGAAGAGTACAGAGAGCCTTCCAAATAGAGGAACTGTGCTCCCCAATCCTGAGGGAAGCCCTGCATCCTGAATATGCGCTGAACCATGAGAGTGGCAGTTTCACAAGTTGATTGGAATTAGGTTAGAGGAATGAAGTGGGCAGGCTTTGGAGAAATGGTCCACAACTACCAGGGTAAGAACATAAGAAACAGGAGCAGGAGTTGGCCATCTGGCCCATCGAGCCTGCCCCACTATTCAATAAGATCATGGCAGATCTGTTGGTAAACTCACCTCCATCTACCTGCCTTTTCCCCAGAACCCGTAATTCCCCTACTATGTAAAAATCTATCCAACCGTATCTTAAATGTAAGGCCCAGGGCTATCGGCCTGTGTATGTCTCGGGGAAAATCCGTCCACCCCAAACCGTGTCTCCCGTTTGCGTGGATGCTGTGTAATGCACACTGATACAAACTCTCACACTCAATATCAGACCGCACACCATGTACGCTTACAGACTACACTTTATAAATCTTACTGGAACTAGGTAATTAATAGAGATACAATACAAAAAGAAAAGAAAAAAAAGGTGCCAAAACTTATCAGAGTTCAATCAATTCGTGCACAACCGTTGGAGCTCAATTAGTGAAGCCGTCGATTCACCATTCGATCTTCTCCGACCTCCTCGACCCGCCACCTGGGACCAACCTCGGTGGTCAACCAGAGCGCATCCAGCACATCCTTCCTCTTCGGTTCTCCTCCGAAAATCCCGCGCACTCACTCCAGGTTCCCACATATACAGACAGAACAGCACTGCTTCCATTGGTTAGTTCCTCCGTTATCAATAATTATAACCCAAACATTCCAACTAACCAGAGCATTACCTCATCACCACAAAGAAGCCATTTTATATAAGCAGTTAACAATTAACATTACAGTTAATAATCTGAGAACCCGACATAAATATATTTAGTGAAGAAGGCTCAACTGCTTCCCTGGGCAGAGAATTCCACAGATTCACCACTCTCTGGGAAATACAGTTTCTCCTCATCTCCGTCCTAAATCTTCTCCCCTGAATCTTGAGGCAATGTTCCCTAGTTCTAGTCTCACCTACCAATGGAAACAACTGTCCTACTTCTAAAAATGGTAGTGTTCCCATCTGTTGGAGGCAGACCAGTGATGAAATTTACTGAGAGGTAGGACCAGGGGCAATGAGGCACAGGCAGCAGGCAGCTGATGTGACATCTTGCTCTGGGTACAAGCAGAGACGAAGTCATGGCTATCTTACAAAGTAGACAGCCACCAGAATTCCAGGTTCTGTTGAACTCCCGGATGGCCAGCCAGATGGGAAGAATGGCCCCACTCCAACACTCTGGGATGCACAGTATCAGCGACAATCAACTGCTTCGAAGGCTCGTCCACCTGGGCTTGGATCCAATTACTGGACAGCACTCATGTCTGCTTCTATTCCCCCTATCACTGGAGCACAAGGGTGGGCTCTGGACTGGTATTGTTCTCAGAAATGTCAAACTGGCAGGAGAGAGCAGTAGCCCTGGTATTCCTGCTGCCAGGATGGTAGGTGAGAGTGAAATCAGAACGGGTGAAGAAGAGAGCCCAACAGGCTTGATGGGTGTTTAATGTTTTGGCATCACAAATGGAGGAGAGGTTCTTGCGATCTATCCATATCAGAAAGGGGTGCTCTGTCCTCACCGGCCAGTGTCACCATGCCTCCGGGGTTTCCTTGACATCTAGAAGTTCTCAGATCCCAACATCATAGTTACACTCTGCAGGAGTCAGGCATTGGGATAAAAAGGCACAGGGGTGCAGCCGATTATTTACAGAAGAACCCTTGGAGAGTATAGCTCCAACGCTGACACCCGATGCATCAAACTCAATGATGATTGGACGGAATAGGTCCAGATGTTGCAGCGCTGGGGTGGTGGCGAAGTGTCGCTTTAAGTGAAGCAGAGTTGCTGGTCTGCTTCACTTGTCCCCAGGGAACCTGCGGATATCTTCTGGCTGAGTGCATTTATGGAAGCCGCAAGAGAGCTGAATTTTTTTGATGAAGTTGCGATGAAAGTTTGCAAACCCCGTGAAGCACCTCGCCTGCTTGACTGTTGGTGGTTTGGGCCACTCTGACTTAATGAACTTTACCTGGGTCCATTGGAACACTGGAAGGGGTAAGAATGGTACCTGCTCCTTGTGGAACTCACACTGGCATAAAGGCTGTTCTCGAGGAGTCGTTTGAGAACTCTCCAGACACGTTGGATGTTTCTGGCAGGAGCGGGAATAGATAAGAACGTCGTCCAAATACACAAAAGCAAACTGATTCAACATGTCCCGGAGCACATAACTGGCCAGGGCCTGAAAAACATCTAGGCCACTGGCATCACTGGGTACTCACAGTGACCAGTGGAGGTGCTGAATGCTGTCTTCCATTCAACCTCTTCTCAGATACGATGCAGGTTGTAAGCATAGTGCAGACCTATCTTGGAGAATATGGTTGCTCCCTAGAGATGTTCGATCACAGAGGCAGGCAGGGGAAAGGGTAACGGTCCTTCACCATGATGAGGGGCCGATAATCAATGCAGGGATGGAGCGTACCATCCCTCCTGCTCACAAAAATGAAGCCCAGCCCCACTGACAAGGTTGACAGATGGATATATCCTAAGGCCAATGCCTACTTGATGCATTCTTCCATGGCCACCATCTCAGGATGAGAGAGGTTAAAGAGCCTGTCCCGGGGAGGACTAGAACCAGGTAAGAAGCTAGACAGCCGTTGTGGAGGCAGGGTGGTGGCCTTCTTCTTCCTGAAGGCCTCAAGAGTTCAGCTGCCCGGAACACCGGACAGGTCCACATCAGTCAGTACAGGAGGGGATATGCTGACAGTGGCTTGAGCTAGACTCAGACAAGTAGACAAGCACGCCAGTCCCCACTCTCAGAACACTTTTAGGGACCAACTGATCCATGGGTTGCATCAAGATACTCAGGGAAGGCCAAGCATCAGCAGCAGTTCAGATGAATCAACAAGACAGAAAGAGAGTTGTTCCTGTGGTTGCCTTTAGCGCAAGTCGGAGGGGTTCTGTGGAAGGGCGAATTCAGCCGGTGCCCAGAAGTTGACCAGTCAGAGTGCTGACATATCTCTCTCTCTCTCTCTCTCCCTCTCTCCCAAAACATGATTGCCAATTAGTGAGACTGTCCTGAACCCTTAAAGGGGCTACACCAACTACCTATATTCCAGAAAGTTAGAGTGGAAACTGCTGGCACGGTTGGGAGTGTCTCATAACCTTACCACTCTGCAAGTAGCTGTTGCACTGCATAAGCTACTTCTGCCAACCCAATGTCCACTACTTTAACTCCTCTCCTAACCTGACCAACTAATTTCAGGGCCAAGGTCAGCTGTTCTCTCTCCATTGGGTCCACTTTGATGGTTGAGTCTGACTGACATGGTGTCCGGTGATGACCCAAGTTCAGAGGGAGAGATGCGGAAGTGGAATAAACAGTTCACTGAGCCTTAAGAAGAACTGTTCAGAACAAAAGGAAAATAATACACACTAGGCTAACAGGGCTGCTAACTAGAACTCTCAAACTAAAATCTAACACTGTCACTGCAGCTCAGAAGCAGTAACTTAATGCTTAATTGATACCACTCCTTTAGGGCATCAATCAAAATTGTAACCTTTGATCCCGAAATGTAAACAGGAAGCATTGCCGTCACTGTGCTTCAGTCAATGCTTGACAAGACAAACAAACGGAAGGGGAGTTAAATGCTACCTCCAAGAATCCTTAATTGACTGAAATGAGCAGAAATGATGACCTGCAAGAAAAAGAAGCAGAGGTAGACTTTGGCCCTCCTGCAGCATGAACTGCCATTCAATAAAATGGAGGTTCCGCTACTTCAGGTCCACCTTTTTACAAAGCCAGCTCAGTTATGATGGGCCAAATGGCCTTTATCGATGCTGTAAATTCTATGTACTACCCATTATTAATCCTTTGTTTTATTGCTCTGTGGGAAAAGCATTCTTCCTACTTCCCGCACCCCCCCCCACCCCCCCCAGGATATTGTCTCACTTTGTTCTGGTTTTTTAGAAGCTTGCCATTGGCTCTGGTGAGTAGATTGGTGGGCTCCAAGGGGTAAAAAGTTTTCCATAGGTGGCATGGTTTTGGGATTACCTTGTCGCTGTGCAGACTTTTGTATTCTTCTCAAAGATTTAACTACCTGTACATCAACCTTTTGATGGTCCCTTCCATTTACTCCGTGTTTCTACCCAAATTTGTTCTCCAACATTACATTACCTCAAACTTGCCTGGATTAATTCCATCTGCTACAGATCCATGTCCTGCTGTTTTCTGACACAACTTCCCCACAAGAGTGTTGCTCACACTGGGGACACAATAGATGAAAGATTCTGCATGTACGTTGTCCCTTGACAATGTAACAGCTGCTTTATGTGAATCTTCTTTAGCTATCTTAATAGTTTACCTTTTTTGAGTATTCTTGTTCATCAGGGTGCCCTCAATGTTTAATTAATTGTATCTGAGCAAAGTAACTGCATATGAGCATCACACGAGGAAATCTGCAGATGCTGGAAATTCAAGCAACACACACAAAATGCTGGTGGAACACAGCAGGCCAGGCAGCAACTATAGGAAGAAGCGCTGTCAACGTTTCGGGCCGAGACCCTTGAGCATCCCGGTCTAATGTACCCTTCAACCAACTACAAAACAGCTTATGCAGTTACCGTTGAATCATAGAAACGAACAGCACAGAACTAGATCCTTCCATTCCACCTTCTCTTTGCCAACCGTAATGTCTGTCTATGCTAATACCTTTTGCCAGCATTGGGCTCATACCCCTCTTAGCCTTTCCTATTCAAGTACTTGTCCAAATGCCAAATGTAATAGTATCTGTCTCCAGCACCTCTTCTGGCAGCTCATTCCACACGTTCACCATCTTGTCTGTGAAAAATTTGCCCTCATGATCTCCTTCAAATTTCTTACCTTAAATCTGTGTCCTCTAATTCTAAAATCTCTACCCCGGTGCCTAAGTGAAGATGGATCCATATAGTTGTTCAACATACAACTGGGCCACTCACCTCACTTGCTGTTAACCTTCATACCTATCTGCACTAATCCTACTTATCTGCACCTGTCCCTCTATACCTTGCTCATTCCTGTCCAGATGCCTCTTAATTATTGATGCTGCGTCTGCTTTCATTCCTGGATTCTCATTCAGATATCAGCTACTCTTTGTGTGAAAAAGTGTGAATCTTACCCCTACAATTCTCTCTAAACCTCCTCCTTCTCATTTGAAACCAATACCTTCTTGTTTTAGACACTCCTGCCTAAAAACAAGCACTAGGTATCCACCCTCTCTGTGCCTTCATAATTGTACCTACCACAATCATGTTATCGCTCAGACTCCTTCACTCCAGGAAGTACAGCGTCAGCCTACCTAATTTCTTTTACCACTCAAGTACACAAATCTAGGCAAAGTTATTGTGAATCTTCTCTGCACCCTCTCCAACTTAATCACATCCTTCCTATAATGTGATGACCAGAACTGCACATTGTTTGCCACGTGTGTTTTTGCCTGTGGCTTATGTAGCTGTAAAATAACGTCCCAAATCTTGTACAGCACATTCTTTGAAACTAGTACTGGTATTGGTATTGGAATTGGTTTTTTATTGTCACATGTACCAAGTTACAGTGAAAGGCTTGTCTTGTATACTGTACATACAGATCAAATCATTTCATGGCGCATTGAGGAAAGCAGAGAGAGCAATAATAAGTAACAATAAAGTGTAACAGCTATAAAGTGCAGTTCAGGTAAAAAAAATAAAATGCAAGATCATAATGAGGTAGGTTGTCAGGCCAAGATTCCATCTTACTGTCCAAGAAGTCCGTTCAAGACACTGATAATAAAACAATCTAATATTGGTTTATTATACAGGACTGATAAAGAGTCTCAGTCTCAAATGTTAACTGTTTATTCCTCTCCATAGACCAGGGGTTCCCAACCTGGTGTCCACAGACCCTTAGGTTAATGGTAGGAGTCCATGGCATAAACAAGGTTGTGAACCCCTGCCATAGATGTTGCCTGACCTGCTGAGCTCTTCTGGCATTCCAAGAGCAGATAAGTAGCTTTGCACCAGACTGATGCTTGATTGCTGTTGTAGGCACAGTGTGCTAAAGGGTCTTTTTCTGCACGAGATGTCCATATACTCTGTGGTCATGTTTGATCCTGATTTATATTTATTTTTCAAAGGTTTAAAGGTTCATTTATTATCAAAGTATACAACTCTGAAATTCTTCTTTCCCTGGGTAGCCAGGAAACCAAGAAAGAAAAGAAAAGTAGCACGATCGTCAACCCCCAAATCTCCCCTCCCCGCGCAAAAAAAAACCAAAGTGGAACAGGCACATTGCCCCCAAATTCCTTCTCCCGCACAAAAAAAAAATTAGAAAGATCAGGCAAGAAAACACAGAATATAAAAAAACTGTAAGACTATAGTCCAAGTCCATACCCAAAATGCAGAAAACCTGGGCAACGTTCTCTGAGCACAGCGGCAGGCCGTTCCCTTTCTGTTAGCAAAGCGATCTAAAGGCAGGCAGTTAGCATTCACCTCGATGTTTCAGTCTCCCTCGTCACTTTAATCAGTGCACAATGGAAGCTTTAGTCAGCAAAATGGAGTCCAACATTGGTTTGCGCTTTGCCCGCAGCCAATGAGGTTCACGCACGCTGCCTCTGTCTCCCGAATCCTCTCAGAGGCTTCAGAGTGCAGGAATGCCTAGACAATCTCCAAACAGCTCCAACTGTTCTAGAATCTTATCCAAGATGAAAAATAGATGTAAAAGACATAAAAGAAGTGAATATCTGGTTGCATGACCTCTCCAGAAGACAGTGACCAAAGGAAAGTTGCCATCTTGGTCTTTCTTAATTGGTCTGGATTGGAGAGGTTTCCTTCATTGTCTCTGGGTCAGCTCACTCATGGTTGGAATCCCTGCTTAACACTGAAAGATCCAAGAGTAAGTGGATCCCAGTCCATGGGGAAGAGCGGTTGCTAGCTTTTCAGATTATCTAGGGATGAACAGCAAGTTTCGACCCGGCAACAGTTTCCACATCTGAGAACAGTTTGAAGTAAAACATTTCACCTTTTCCCTTTGGAAAGCATTTCGAGGTACGCTTGAACCCACAGCCTCACAATCTCCGCAAATTTAACTGAGGTGGTACAATGAACCTGGTCAAGATTCAGAGTGAAGCAACTGCTCTCTTGATTTTGTGATTTTGGTTTGAATTGAACTTTCCACGTAGTCATAATTTGGACTCTTTCGCTATTGCACTAGTTTTGAGTAACCTGTTCCAGAATTTCTATTGAAATATCTATCAACCTCCAACCTTCAAAATAACTTTATTTTGTAGTCAAAGAGAACTTACATTAGTTTGAAAGGCATTTTCTGATTGAGTTTGATTTGCAGCCAATTTTGGCAGAAAGGCTATTTTATGTGTATTTTACGTGTCTTTTTCTACAATCACCTAATGTGTTGTCATGGATCCCAAAAATAATTTCCACTTGAATCATAAATTATAGAATAAATTTATATTTTTCCCAATGTTCAAAAGCTTTCTTCAAAATAAGATACCCCTTTGCATTACTTCTTTCCATTTATCATGAAATTCTTGACAATATGGTATAACAGCAGGAATAAGAAAATAACAGCAAACCATCTGGAAATGTTATTCCAACTTCACCACTACATAAAAAAGAATGTGCATTTTCAAAGCTCGGGAGAGGCAGGATTGAAATAATCTGTCAGACATCCGAGCATCCTTTCTGCTTCTTGGAGTTACTGAAGTGTAAACTGAGAGTCCCGCAGGAAGCTCAATAAAGGCAATCGCGTTTTCCAATAAAAATTCACATTAGATGAATTAGAAGTGCTTTCATGAGGGGTGGATGATAAAAACCTGTTGGTTCAATAGAAGATATCTATCGAGAAAATATTGAATTAAGTTCAAAATGATTGAGAAATGATATCAAGCTTTGAAGCTGTAAATCTTCCAAGGTTGGCCAGGTGCCCATGGTGAGAGTTAAGAATTTCAAGCATAAACTTAATACAAAGTTTAACATGAAAAGTGTCCAAATGGCTCTTCAAAACAATCAATGCAGTTGAGGAATTCAATCTTCTCTTTATATTCCATCTGGGATCACCGACGGAACTGTAAATAATTAAAGGCATAGGAGGCCATTTAGCCCATTGTTTCATGCTAATAATGAGGAACAGTCTTGAAATACAGCAGTTCAGAAGCTTAAATGAAGGGGGAAAGCTACAGAGGGTTGCAAACTCAGCCAGCTCCACCATGGGCACTGGCCTCCCCAGCATCGAGAACATCTTCAAAAAGTGATGCCTCAAAAAGGCAGCATCCATCATTAAGACCATAAGGCATTGGAGCAGAATTAGACCACTTGACCCATTGAGCCTGATCTATTTCCCTCTCAACCCCATTCTCCTGCCCTCTCCCCATAACCTTTCACACCCCGGCATCAAGAATCTGTCAACCTCCCTCTTAAACGCAATCAATGAACAACCTGGCCTCCAGAGCCACCTGTGGCAATGAATTCCACAGATTCACCACCCTCTGGCTAAAGTAATTTCTTCCCATCTCCAATCTAAGTGGATGTTTCTCTATTCTGAGGATGTGCTCTCTCCCGCTATAGGAAATATCCTCTTCACATCCACTCCATCAGGGTCCTTCAACATTCAATAAGTTTCAGTGAGATCCCCCCTCACTTTTCCAAATTCCAGTTGGTACAGGCCCAGAGCCATTCAAACTCTCCTCATACAATAAGAGTTTCAATCCTTGAAACATTTTCACAAACCTCCTTTGAACCCTCTCCAATGTCAGCACATCCTTTCTTAGATAAGGGGCCCAAAATTGATCACAATACTCCAAGTGAGGCATCACCAGTGTCTTATAAAGCCTCAGCAATACATCGTTGATTTCATCTTCTAGTCCTCTCAAAATGAATGCTAACATTGCATTTGTCTTCCTTGCCACCAATTCAACTTGCAAGTTAAACTTCAGGGAATCCTGCCCAAGGACTTCCAAGTTCCTTTGCACCTGAGATTGTTGAATAGTTGTAACAAAATGATCTTCATGAGTGGCATGCAAAACAATGCTTACCACTGCACCCTGGTACACATGACAATAATAAATTAATAATAAACCAGCTTATCAATGTAAAATAAAACTGAAGTGTGTACTTCCTACCAAACATAATGAAGGTTAAAGAGATTAATTCAAATTGATTGAATATAATTCGACCTATCATAGCATTCTTTCCCTGATCAACTGATTTTCTCTTTTAGCCAATTATAAATATGAAGCTACCTCTACTTTACTGCAGGTATGCATTAAACTTGCTATCAATCACAATATGACTAAATATTTAAAATGATTCTGTAAGACTCAATTACTCCTAAACAGACTGGGAAATTAGATTCAAGACGATAAAGGTGAACTCTGGAGTTATTCTTTCACACAATGCTTATTGAGATACAGTGTGGAATCGGTCCTTCCGGCCCTTTGAATCTCGTCACCCAGCAATCCCCCGGTTTAATCCTAGCCTAATTGCAGGACAATTCACAATGACCAATTAACCTACTAACCGGTACGTCTTTGGACTGTGGGAGGAAACCAGAGCACCCAGAGGAAAGCCAAGCAGACACAGGGAGAGCATACAAGAATACGTACACCTCGCTGGAAGAACTCAGCAGGTCAGGCAGCATCTGTGAGAAAAGAGTAGCCAACGTTTTGGGCCGAGACCCTTCATCAGGAATGGGGGGGGGGGGGGGTGGGGAAAGAGAGGGCCGAAGCCCAGTAATAGAGATAGGGGAGGGGGTAGGGCCTAGAGGCGCCAGGTGGAGAACCAATCAGAGAAAGGATAAAGGGGGGAGGGGATAAGCATGAAAGAACTGTAGAGATAAAGGAGCAGAAAGTTGAAAGGGGAGAGAGGCAGAGAGGGACCTGGGATAGGGGGAGGGGGAGGGAATTACCGGAAATTGGAGAATTCAATGTTCATACCACCAGGCTGGAGGCTACCCAGATGGTAGATGAGGTGTTGCTCCTCCAACCTGAGTTTGGCCTCATCATGGCAGTAGAGGAGGCCATGTATGGACATATCTAGATGGGAATGAGAGGCAGAGTTGAAGTGGGTGGCAACCGGGAGGTCCTGTCTATTGTGACGGACGATGTCTTATTGTAGGTGCTTGATGAAGCGGTCCCCAATCTGTGTCGGGTCTCGCCGATGTAGAGGAGGCCACACCAGGAGCACTGGATGCAATAGACAACTCCAGCAGACTCGCAGGTGAAGTGTTGCCTCACCTGGAAGGACTGTCTGGGGCCCGGAATGGTGCAAAGGGGGAGGTGTGGGGACAGGTGTAGCATTTGCACTTACAGGGATAAGTGCCAGTTGGGAGTTCTGTGGGGAGGGACAAGTGGACCAGGTAGTCGCGGAGGGAACGATCCCTGCGAAAAGCTGAGAGGGGTAGGGAGGGAAAGATGTGCTGGGTGGTGGGGTCCTGTTGAAGGTGGCGGAAGTTGCGGAGGATAATGTGTTGGATCCGGAGGCTGGTGGGGTGGTAGGTGAGGACAAGGAGAACCCTGTCCCTGTTGTGGTGACGGGAGGATGGGTTAAGGGCTGAAGTGCGGGAGGTGGAGGAGGGGGAGAACATACAAACCCCTTAGACGATGGCAGTATGTATTGTGGAGAATTCAGTGCCAGAATACATGGACGGAGAATAATTTCAAGTCTTTGAAAAAAAAGTTCAGTGACACCTTGTGAAGTTGCTACATTAGTTGACGCGCAAGGGAACTGGCAGAAAAATCAATTATTCCAGTTTTCAGATAATTGGTAAATATAAAGACATGTTGTCTCTGTGTCAACTTCTTGAACTCAACAAGCTGTGGCCTGAAATGGATTAGCTGAAAGGGTGACAACATGAGATTCAAAGATAACTTTTAAAAAAAAGTGTATGAGTTTTACAGCCAGGTTCATTTCTTGCCACTGACTGTGAGGAGTTTGTACGTTCTCCCTGTGACCATGTGGGTTTCCTCCAGGTGCTCCGGTTTCCTCCCACAGTCCAAAGATTTACAGCTTAGTAGATTAATTGGTCACATGGGTGTAATTGGGCAGTGCAGTCTCATTGGGCCCAGTATGGCTTGTTACTGTGCTGTATCTCTAGACAGAATAAAAATATCTCTAAATATTATTTCTACTGTATTAGTTATTGTTGCATAAATGTGGAACGGTATGGCTGATCGACAGCAACAGATTATTAACTATATGAACATTCTATGGTTGCTATAACATAAAAGGTTACCCTTGGCCATAATGCAGGTTAATAGAACATAGAATAGTACAGCACATTACAGGCCCTTCGGCCCACAACCTTGAGCTGATCCTCAAACTCTACCTCCCATATAACCCCCACCTTAAATTCCTCCATATACCTGCCTAGTAGTCTCTTATACTTCACTAGTGTATCTGCCTCCACCACTGACTCAGGCAGTGCATTCCACACACCAACCACTCTCTGAGTAAAAAACCTTCCTCTAATATCCCCCTTGAACTTCCCTCCCCTTACCTTAAAGCCCTGTCCTCTTGTACTGAGCAGTGGTGCCCTGGGGAAGAGGCGCTGGCTATCCACTCTGTCTATCCCTCTTAATATCTTGTAAGTTAGAACAAAATAACTTTTGAAACACACGCAAAATGCTATGGAAATGAATTGATAGTTGACGTTTCGGGCTGAGACCCTTCTTCTGGACTGAGAAGGAAGAGTGAGGATCCCAGAATAAAAAGGTGGGGGGAGGGGAAAGAGGCTAGCCAGAAGGAGATATGTGAAGCCGGGTGGGTGGGAAAGGTCAAGGGCTGGAGAAGAAGGAATCTGATAGGAGAGGAGAGTGGACCATAGGAGAAAGAGGTGAAAGGTCAGAGTGGGGAATAGAAAAAAAGGGGAGGGAGGATTTTTTTCTGGAAGGAGAAATCAATATTCACGTCATCAGGTTGGAGGCTATCCAGGCGGAATATCAGGTGTTGCTCCTCTACTTTTAATTATTTTATTTTTGTTTGGTCGTCTAGTGACACACAGAGCAAAGGGGCAATGCGGGTCACCAAGAGGATGGAACAGTATAGGTGAAAAGCTGAAGTGATTCAAGAAATAACAGTCACATGCTGCCCAGCTTGGGTTCTCGAAAATGTGTGCATGGGTTTAAAAAGGAAGGCAATGGGCTAAAGAGTTGCTCCAGTGGGAATGGGTGAAGGAATGTGGTGCAAATGGGAGGGGATTCAATATCACCTCTGCCTACCTTTGAATTGCTAAGAAAGGCTGTCTAGAAACAGCATACTCTTCTGGAATCGCTTGATCATGGATCACGGTTTAAGGTGATAAGGGTGACCTCACTTCCTTCGTTTCACGTTGGTATTTTACTCTGTGTTGTACAATGGTATTGCAGAATGTAGTGTTTAATCATTGTGCTCTATCATGGGGAATTGATATCACTTGTAGGTTCAGCTCAAGTTAAAGTATCATATTCTTTTCCTTGTACATCACAGTTAAAATTTTATGTCAATTCTGCTGATCATTGCCTTACCACTTTCTCAAGAATCAATTTGGTTCATAATTCTCCACAAGGGAATGATATCTTGATTTTCAAAATGGAGGGCTCTGTGGGAGGGAAGCATTAGGTTGACTGTGGAGAAAGTTCAAAGGTTGCCAGAACATCATTGGACGAAGAGCCTGTGCTGTGCTGTTCAATGTGTTACGTTCTAAACAGATATCTAATCATATAAGTGGGCACCTTGCCTAGATTTCATGTCTTATTTGACCATATCAAAGGTTTGAAATACGGTCTGAAGTGAAGTGAACGGGTTTCCCACCATTCCGATTTGAAAATATGTGGCTGTCCCTTCAGTGTCACTGGGTCAAAGTACCAGATTCGTCAGGTCAGGGAAAGCCGTTCAACAATGAACTGTAGGGGCTAAAGGAGATGACTCTGTCCAAGTCAACACACACAAAATGCTGGAGGAACTCAGCAGGTCAGGCAGCATCTATGGAGGGGAATGAACGGTCAACATTTCTGGCCAAGCCCCTTCATCAAGAATGTGCTTACTGTGTATATTATGTTTATATCATTGCATTTATGATCTCAGTAAGCCTATTAGATTTGGCCACAGAATGTTGGCAACATCCACATCATGAGAATGTATATTTAAAAGAAATGGCATACTGTCAATTTAAGACTCCTCTTAGACGTATAAATATATAAGGATCTTATCTGTGCAATAAAATGAAAGGATATTTCAACATTAAATATTTCAATATTTAAATCCAAAGCATTATTTTAAATAAATATCACTGCTGTTGCCATTTAAACTGAATGCTGAAAGCCAACTTAAACCTAGGCCAGAACATGCTGAATTAAACTCTTAAATCTAATATATTTTGAGGATATTTAAGCTGTAAAATAAAATGCATAAAACATGAATGATTCAGCATAATTGGAATAGATTAGTATGATAAAATATTAGTTGATTAATCAATCAGACACAATTAGATGCAAACACAAGAGATTCTGCAGTTGCTGGAAATCCAGAGCAACACACACAAAATGCTGGAGGAATTCAGCCGGCCAGCATCAATGGAATTGAATAAACAGTCGAAATTTCAAGCCAAGACCCTTCTTCAGGACTAGAAAGGAAGAAGGAAGATGACAGAATAAAAAGGTGGGGGCGGGGGAAGGAGGATGGCTAGAAGGTGATAGGTGAAGCCAGGTGAGTGGGAAGGGTAAAGGGCTTGAGAAGAAGGAAACTGATAGGAGAGAGAGTGGACCATTGGAGGAAGGGAAGGATGAGGGGCACCAGGAGGAGGTGATAAGCAGTTGAGGAGAAAAGGTAAGAGGCCAGAGTAGGGTATGAAAGAAGTGAGGAGGGGAGGGGAAAAAATCACCAGAAGGAGAAATCAATGTTCATGCCATTAGGTTGGAGGCTACCTAGACAGAATATGAGGTGCTGATCCTCCACCCTGAGCGGGGTTTCATCATGACAAAAGAGAAGATCATGGCCTGACATGTCAGAAAGGGAACGGGGATAGGAATTAAAATGGTTAGATACCCAGCAACTTCCACTTTTGGCGGATGGAGCAGAGGTGCTTGACAAAGTGGTTCCCCAGTTTATGTCTGGTCTGGCTAATGCAGAGGAATTTGCATCAGGATCATCAAATACATTAGACAACCCCAACAGATTCACCAGTGAAGTGTTGCCTTGCCTGAAAGGACTTTTTGGGGCCAAAAATGGAGGTAATGGAGGATGTAAATAGGCAGGTGCAGCATGTCTGTTGATTGCAGATATATGTGCCAGGAGGGAGATCAGTGGGGAGGTACGAACGGACGAGGCAATCACAGAGGGAGTGATCCCTGGGGAAAACAGAGAGTGTGGGGCAAGTAAAGGTATGCTTGGCTTTCTGGTGATTGGTGCACCAACTCATTCAGGTTATCCACCTATCACGAGGTCTATTATAATTAAAATACAGGAGGCTGACTCCCAGTTTATTTATTGAGGTACAGTGTGGAGTAAACCTTCCGTTCCTTGAAGCCGTACCACCCATCAAACCCCAATTTAACCCTAGCTTAATCATTGGACAACCTACAATGACCAATCGACCTATCAACTGGTGCTTCTTTGAACAGTGGGAGGAAATCGGAGCAGCTGGAGGAAACCCACACAGTCACAGGGAGAACGTACAAACTGCGGCTGGTACTTAAGGCGTTGCGTTCTACCACGCTACTTAGCCACCTGATCACTGAGGACTTCTGCAGCTTGCCTACAGGAGGGGGTTGTGATGGGGATGAGGGACACCAAAGCAGATGGTTTCAAAGGCTTTTGACCCAGCACCCTTCAGTTCTGTGTGAGCATCTGTCCTCTGAAGTGTTGTATTGCGCTGATAAAAAAAAGAGTTCACATCCTTATTGTTTCTAATGGTATCCTCCCTTTCTATCACACAACGGACAACAATTTGCCATTGACATTAGCACAAGTGGTATTTTCCTTTTCTGATAGGTTTGACTCTTGAGAAACAGAGCATAAAATGAAGGAGAAAGACGCAGATATGCTGGAGGAAGTCGGCACGTCGGGCAGCATCAGGTCTCAGTCTGAAAAGTCGACCATTTATTCCTCCCCGTAGATGCTCCCTGGCCAGCTGAGTGCCTCCAGCATTCTGTGGATGCTGCTCAGCATTTCCAGCATCTGCAGAATCTCTTGTTTGTGAAATGAAAGAGCAGAGATAAAGCACGCTGGCAGTCTCCGTCCGCATCCCTGCCAATGGAACCATTTCTTTTGTGTACAACACTTCAAAAACACGGCTCTGGAAAGTTCTGAGCTCTGCTACAGAGGCTTGGAAATTGTTAATGGATTAACAGCATAAACTTGTATCCATAAAACTGCATTAGGTCATTGCTCGTAAATTACTTCCAAAGTGTTAAAATATCATTTAAGAAAAAAGAAGTTGTGGGGCTGGATTCTGGCAACACTTTTTTTCAACATTTTTAAAGGGACAATGGATTTTCCATTGTCAGGAAATGATTTCTGAGAAACTAGAGTTTTGGAAAATATCGGTGCCATCTCTCCCTATGCACATGGCAGGAGACCCTCCGATTGCTATCCACTACAAAATGGGACTTGACCTCATTAGAATCCATAAGACCATAAGGCATAGGAACAAATTAGGCCACTCAGCCCATCGAATCTGCTCCACCATTCCATCATGGCTGATTTATTGTCCCTCTCAACCCCATTCTCCTGCCTTCTCCTTGTAACCTTTGATACCCTGACTAATCAAGAAACTATCAACCTCCACTTTAAACATACACAGTGACTTGGCCTCCACAGCCGTGCGTGTTAATGAATTCCACAGATTCACCACCCTCAGGCCAAAGAAATTCCTCCTCTGTTCTAAACAGACATTCCTCTATTCCAAGGCTGTGCCCTCTGGTCCTAGATTCCTCTGATTTAGGAAACATCCCTCTACATCTACTAACCCTATCAGTAATTGATAGGATTCAATGAGATGCTCCCTCAATTTTCTAATCTTCAGTGAGTGAGTAACTTCATCCGCCATTTCTTTGTCCCCCATTACTAACTCCCCAGCATCATTTTTCAGCAGTCCAATATCTACTCTTATCTCTCTTTTACTCTTTATATATCTGAAAAAACTTTTGGTATCTTCTTTTATATTATTGGCTAGCTTACCCTTATATTTCTTTTTTTTTCTTTTTTTTTTAGTTGCCTTCTGTTGGTTTTTAAAAGCTTCGAAATCCTCTAACTTCCCAGAGGAGGAGATGTTTGCTGTCCTGGGGCAAATCAGGGTGGACAAATACCCAGGACCCAATAAGGTGTTCCCTTGGACCCTGTGGGAGGCAAGTGCAGAAATTGCAGGGATCCTGGCAGAGATATTTAAATCATCCTTAGTGGCAGATGAGGTATCGGAGGACTGGAAAACAGCTAATGTTGTTTCGCTGTTTGAGAAAGGCTCTAAGAATAAACCTGGAAATTATAGGCTGGTAAGCCTGACATCAGTAGCGGGAAAGTTATTGGAAGGAATTCTAAGAGACTGAATAGATAGACAGGAATTGATTAGGGATAGTCAGCATGGCTTTGTTCAATAGGATCAAATTAATGTCAGAGAAATGTATACAATATTCATCCTGAAATTATTTTTCTTTGCAAACATCCACAAAAGCAGAGGAGTGCCCCAAAGAATGAATGACAGTTAAACGTGAGAACCCCAAAGCCTCCCCAGCTCTCCCCTCCCCCACACAAGCAATGACACCCCCACCCCCACCAGCTGAAAAGCACCAGCACCCTCCACCGAGCACTCAAGTGTGCAGCAAGCATTAATAAAGGCACAGACTTACAGCACTCCAAAAACTACTCGTTCATCCAGTAATTCGACATACCACAGGCTCTCTCTTTCCCTAATAAGGGAAAAAGAGGAATCCTGTTTCACAGGGAGAGGGGAGACATAGCAAACAACTCGCTGATTTGTGATGTCAATCGTCTGTTGTGTCGGTTTTTTCTGAGCTCTGCGTCTAGAGAGTCGGCCCCGGAAATGTGCATCTCTCTGGACACACAACCCACAGCAGCTAACCCGCTGCTCCCGATGTCCCGTGCTCTCCCATGATGCCTCAGTTAGGGGTACCAGCCTAGAATCAGCACGTCTCCAAAGCCACGAAAATCCGGCACCCTGAAGGCGCGCTGGTCTTCCAGGCCGCGTCAAAAAGCAGCCAGCCTTGAGTCCCATTGCTGCAAGGAACCAAAGTCAGAGAGTAACTCCAGGTCAGGGTCTTCAAAAGAACCTTGAAAAGGTAAAAAAAGGAGAGATATCAAAGATAGAAATAGAGCTGTTTCTGAAGGTGCAAGCAAAGGAGTTGCCATTTAGTTCCATCATAACTTCGCTTGCCTCTCCAAAGCCCCTTTGTGTGTGATACGTCATGTCTAACCCATCTTACAGAGCTTTTTGAGGATTTTAGCGGGTAAGTCGATGAAGGCAAGGCAGTGAATATTGTTCACATGGACTTCAGCAAGGCATTTGACAAGGTCCTGCATGGAATGTCAGTCAGGAACGTTCAGTCGCTTGGCATTCAAAGTGAGGGTGAAGCCAGAGAGTGGTAGCAGATGGTTGACTCTCTGAGTGGAGACCTGTGGCTGGTGGAATGCCGCAGGGATTGATGCTGGGTCCCTTGTTGATTGTATTCTGTATCAACGATCTGGATGATGATGTGGTTAACTGGATCAGCAAATCTGTGGATGACACCGAGATTGAGGTTGTAGTGGACAGTGAGGAAGACTATCAAAGCTTGCAGTGAGATCTGGATCGACTGGAAAAATGTAATGAAAAATGGCAGATGGAACTTAAAGCAGATAAGTGTGAGGTCACAAACAAGAGAAAATCTGCAGACGCTGGAAATCCGAGCAACAAGCACAAAATGCTGGAGGAAATCAGCAGGCCTTCTGAGTTGTGAAGAAAGACTGAATAGGTTAGAACTTTATTCCCTAGAATGTAGAAGATTGAGGGGAGATTTGGTAGAGGTGTACAAATTTATGATGGAGTATAGATAGGGTAAACGCAAGCAGGCTTTTTCCACTGAGACTGGGTGAGACTGGGTGGAGGTTATGGGTTAAGGGTGAAAGGTGAAATGTTTTATGGGAACATGAGGGGAAACTTCTTCACTGAGAGAGTGGTGAGAGTGTGCAATGTGCTGCCAGAACAAGCAATGGACGTAATTTCAATGTCAATGTTCATGAGAAGTTTGGATCGGTACATGGATGGGAGGGGAATGGAGGACTGTGGACAAGGTGCAGGTTGATGAGACTAGACAGTTTGGATTGGATGGGCCAAAGGGTCTGTTTCTGTGCAGCAATTTTCTATGGCTTTTTAATTTTTATATATTATGTGTCCTCTCATTTGCTTTTATGCTGTTTGACTTCCTTGGCCAGCCATGGTTGCCTTATCATTCCTTTAGAACACTTATTCATCTTTTAGATGTACCTATCCTGTGCATTCCCAATTTCTCCCAGAAACTTCAGCCATTACAATTCTGCCATCATCCCTTCTAGTGTCCCCTTCCAATCAATTTTAGCCATCTCCTCTCTCATGCCTCTGTAATTCCCTTTTTTCCACTGTAATAATGATACATCTGACTTCTGTTTCTCCCTCTCAAACATAATCACTCTCTTCTAAGAGTCCCTTTACCTTAACCTCCCTAATCAAACCTGGTTCATGACACAACATCCAATCTAGAATTGCCTTTCCCCTCATGGACTCAACACAAGCTGCACTAAACTGCCATCTCGTAGACATTCTACAAACTCCCTCTCTTATGATCCAATAGCAAAATGATTTTCCCAATATACCTGCCTATTGAAATCCCCCATTTCTATTGTAACATTGCCCATCTTTTCGATTTCCTGTTATAATTTGTGAACTGTTTGGAGGCCAGTATATAACTCCCATCAGGGTCTTTTTACCCTTGCAACACAGACAAAATGCTGGAGGAACTCAGCAAGCCTGGCAGCATCTGTGGAAAAAAGTACAATGTTTCAGACAAGGCCCTTCAGCGGAACCCTTCCTGCCGAAGGGTTTCCGTTCGAAATGTTGACTGTACTTTTTTCCATAGATGCTGCCTGGCCTGCTGAGTTCCACCAGCACTTCATGTGTGTTGCTTGGATTTCCGGCATCTGCAGATTTTCTCTTGTTTGTGGCCTTTTTACCCTTGCAGGATTCTCTATCTTCCACCTTTTTCTAAGGAATTGTTTTCATTTTTTACCAACAGAGCCACCCCGCCTGTTCTTTCAATACAACGTGCATCCTTGGATGTTCAGCTCCCAACTATGATCTTCTTTAGCCACCACTCAGTGATGCCCGCAACGGCATACCTGCCAATCTCTAACTGTGCTAAAAAGTCATCTACCTTATTTCATATTCTGCCTGCATGCAAATATAACGCTTTCAGTCCTTTATTCATCACTCTTTTCAATTTTGCCCCCATGTTACACTTCAACTCAACGTACTGATTGCAGTTTTGCCCTATCATCTGCCTATCCTATCTCACAATCGCACTACACTCTGCATTCATTTGATTACCAACTGCCCTATCCTCAGCCCTATCACTCAGTTCCCATCCACCTGCCAAATTATTTAAAACCACCCCACTACCTTAGAGGTGTATAAGATGATGAGGGGTATCGATTGTGTGGATAGCCAGAGGCTTTTACCCAGAGCTGAAATGGCTAACACGAGGGGGCATAGTTTTAAGGTGCTTGGAAATAGGTACAAGGGGATGTCAGGGGTAACTTTCTCACACAGAGAGTGGTGGGTGAGTGGAATGCACTGCCGGCAGCGGTGGTGGAAGCGGATACAATAGGGTCTTTTAAGAGCCTCTTAGGTAGGTATATGGAGCTTAGTAAAATAGAGAGCTATACGTTAGGGAAATTCTAAGCAGTTTCTAGAGCAGGTTACATGGTCGGCCCAACATTGTGGGCTGAAAGCCTGTAATGTGCTGTAAATTTCTACGTTCTATTTAGTACCTGAATGATTAATTATATGCCCAAGTATTGGCACTGAAGCTAACTGTCTGTACTGGAGTTATTCAATTCCAATATAACGACTGCTTTCTGGGAAAGAGTCAAGATCAGCTAGCAGATCATCAATGATTTTATTGAAATGTGGGACAGGCTTGAGCTACCATTTAGCCGACTCCTGCACCTATTCCATATGTCCTTATATTAATTTGCTTACAATCAGTGGACATATTTAAAAATGCAAGAATATTTCTTCTAAAAGCCCAAACTCCAGTTGGGTTAACCAGACCCATTATCATCCCTCCTCCCTTCATCCTGACCCCATCACTTGCCACTTTCACACCCTTCCTTGACTCCTACACTTCCTCCCTCCCATTCCAACTCCCCTTTGCATCTTGTCCCCTCTCCCTCAGCTTTCCCACTCTTCCTCACCATCCCTCCTTGACCTGCTCACCTTGCTACCCTAATTCCTCATCCCCTCCCCAACCCTCTCCAAAGAAAACTGGAGTTACTCCAATAGATTTGCCCTTCATTGGGCAGCATGTCCAGGAAGGATCATACATGGTCTTACTGTCAACACACAATATTCAGCAGGCCAGGTAGCATCTATGGAAAAGAGTAAACAGTCAATGTTTCGGGCTGTGATCCAGTCTTATTGTCTACCATTTTGTTAATGAGACTATTCCCAAGATAACGTGCAGGGTCAAAAAGCTAAGGAAAGTTCATTGGCTGAACAAGAAACCCATTTCTATAAAACTGTAGACGGAGTTTCTGTCCTGACGAAGGGTCTCAGCCCGAAACGTTGACTGTACTTCTTCCTATAGATGCTGCCTGGCCTGCTGCGTTCCACCAGCATTTTTTGTGTGTTGCTTGTCTATATTTTAAACAAAACTTCATCTATTTCATTATCCTGATATTGAATCCTGATGTGTGTTATGAAAAGATAAATGTTATTGAAAATTTAATGCTTTTAAATACTTGGCAGGCAATTCACCCTGATTTGCACCAAAATAATTCACTTCTATTACATTCAGAATTTGCAGAAGATTTATAACAGGCCATTGACAGCTCTGGTGTCAACAGTTCTTATAATGTTCAAGCACTGGAAATAAGACACCAAAACATAACCCATTAAATAATCAATGTAAATTATGTGGTTAAGCATAATGAACTGCAGGATTAACTTGTATTGTTATGTCTGTACAATAAGCATATTTTATAAGCTCAGGCCAAAGAAAGAATAATAGGGAAATTAGTTTAATGAAAAGATGTAGTAAAACGACCAGTTGTTGATTGTGCACTCTGTCACAAATCAGGCATTGTACCTTTTTGGAAAGATTGAGATGCTGGAATCAGGAGCCGCACACAAAATGCTAGAGGAACTCCAGAGGATTAGGCAGCGTCTACAAGTATCTGTTTCCCTCCACAGGTTTTCCAGCATTCTGCACCTTGTGCCTCATGGTACCAATATCAACCAGACTCACCATCAGAGGCAGACATGGGTGGCTGCTTCATACCTTGCTCTCAATAGCTGTGAGAATGAAGGAAAATTGGTAGTTGAGACAGTTGCCTTAGCTCTGCACACCTACTCCTTGCACCCTTCCTCCTCCACACACGGAGAGACATAGAGTCGTGGAATCGCTTCCTCAAAAATATTCAGTGCTCTGTTTCTAACGCTAGACCCCCCTCTCTCCCCAACCTCCTCCTTCCCCTGCAATATGTAATCTCACAATGGCATGTTTTGAAGAAGCACTTGGGTTTTTACGCCAAGCTGACAGACTTACGTTTATTGCAAGCATTTTATTCAATTAATTATATTTAAGCTCCATTATGGGATTTGCCTCTGGACACCATCAGTCAAGGCCTCCAGTTTACCAGTAGCAACAAGGCTGCCAGAGGCTAAGCAGTTTTAGAACACATTAGTATTGGAGGCAGTCCAGAAGAGATTACTAGGCTAATTGTTGGAATGAGTGGGTTGTCCTATCACAAGCAAGTAAAGAAGTATTCTTTAGACCTTTAAAGAATGAAGGGTGATCTTATTAAATGTATGAGGACTAAGGGCCATGACAAGGTTAATGTTTCCACTAGTGGGGGGGGTCTCAAATTAAGCAACCTAGTTATAAGGCAAGGAATAATAATAATTGAAAACTGAGGTGCATGGAAATTTCTTCTTGGAGAGGTTGGTGAGTCCCTAGAGGGGTATATTAGCCCAGATCACTGGTGATACTTATAGAGGGAGATAAAGGGAATGAGGTCTGTGTGGAACTGGTAGAGAGAAGCTGAGATGTGATCATCTTCATTGCAGAGCATGTTTGTAGAGCCCAGTGGTCTGTTCCTGCTCCTAATGTCTTATTCTTGTGTCATACACATCCTTTTGTCTATTTGACACAAGGGGACAGAGACTGGACCCAAATGCAGGACGCAGGCACTGAAGTACTAGGGGCAGGACAGGAACAACTAAAGGATAGAACAAGATGGGGAGACCACAGCATGCAAAGGTGATCCTGGGGTTCAGAGGGTTCATGGCAAAGGCAGGACCCTGGCTGGGCTAAAGGATGGGTCTATGGGACAAGGAATGCTGGGAGGATAACCCCCAGGCCACATTACTTCTGGGCAGGGCCCAGCCTCCCAGGCAGGAACACAGGGGCCTGGGCAAGACACAGAGCACCTGGGCAGGTTTCAGGGCACAACCCATCAGAAGAAAGGGGTAGGAAAGGGTCAGAGTCCCCCACCAGGCAACAGCAACAGAGGCAAGGGATCAGAGGGGAGCTCAGTCCAGGACAACTCAAGAACAGACTTACAGAACTAGATGATTAACAGCAGGTACTCCAAGCCAGACAGAACAACAGGTACAATACAAACAGGACAACCCAACAAGATGCAGTCCCAGAGCCCCTTATATACACCTGCCAGCCAATAGGCATCAGGTGCGCCTCCTTAAGCCAAGATGATCCTATTTGGGCTTCAGGGTGAAAGGAGGGACGGCTACAAGACCCGGAGTCCATGGACCGGATCAAGACCTGGAAAGCGGGCTTCGGACCGGACCATAACACTATTAGCTTCACCTGTCAAACTGTTGGCTTCTCCAGCCATAGTGGATTAACTTGAATATGTACATAAATCTTCTTAGTCAAGGCTTTCAACTGGTGGATATTAGTAATGGATCTATATTCTATCCTACTACCCACATGGATATGCTGGACGAGTCACCAGATGTATAACATCATGTGTCAGTGTCTATAAGTGTAACCAAGCTCCTGTGCCCTTTGCCCTGTACTGGAATCATACTGCAGTTCTGAGTGGAGAGCTACTGCCAGATATTTGTCTGTCAAACTGCCGTAGGTATTTTCACTGTTATCTTGCCACCATTCACCCTCACTGGGTTTTACAGACAACATTACAGTATATCCAGATTCATGATGGCTTGATATGGCAACTGCTCTGCACAAGACTGCAAGAAACTGCAGAGAGTTGCAAATGCAGCACCGTCTGTCAGGCAAGCCAACCTCTGCTCAATTGGCTCCATCTGCAGTTTCTACTGCCTCGGGAAATCAAGGACTCCTTTCTCTCTTCTTCCTCCCCCCCCCCCCCCCGCACTGGGCAGGAGGTACAAAATTCTTCAAAACATTTACCACCAGGCTCATGTACAGTTTCTATCCCACTGTTATAAGACTCTTGAAAGGACGTCTTCTTCATCTGCTTCTTTTGAGCTCCAACTGGGACCTGGGCTGCTGACAGTACTCACCAGAGCCCCCTGTCCTGGACTAGTCTTTCAAGGTGTCCGCAGGGGTAGCCCTCCTTCCATATCTTCTTGGTGAAGATCCTTCCTGTCCCAGGGACGACTGGCATTTCTGTAGCACTGGGTTTTTGCAGGATGGGTCACTAGCTCCATGCCCAACCCTCCTTCGTTCACAGTCAGGCTCGGGACCATCCATTTTTACAGCTAAAGGACGCTTAAACAATAATAATGAATCCTTGATCTCCCAATCTACCTCATATGGCCCTTGCACTATATTTGTCCGCCTGCACTGCGTTTTCACTGTAACTCTAACACTACGTTCTGTATTCTGCTTCTTTTTATCCTCAAAGTACCTATATATGGAATGATCTGTCTGGATGGTGTGCAGACAAAAGCTTTTCACCGGCATCTCACTACATGTACACTATAATAAACTAATTACCAATTACCAAATGACTCCTGGTGCTCACCGGGACAGCGCAGTGGCAAATTGGGGCCAAACATTGGCCAGTATTCCAAAACAGTGCAAGTTACTAATGTTAACAGACACTGGAGGTTCCTACTCACCATCAGTGCATCTACCGATCGATACAGAAAGCAGCCCATGTCCACTGAACACACAAGACCTAGATAACTCAGGCAATTATCATGCTATCATTTCACTCCCAATCACCAGCGAAGAGATACGCTTCAGTAATTACGTCAGAACGTGCTATTAATGATTCCAACAACTTTAACAAGACCGCACAGCTCCAGACCTCTGCATAAAGAGTTGATTTCCAGAGATGATGTGAGAGGGAAAGCACGCAGGGGGATGATAGAAACCTATCATATTCCCCAGGAAGGATCTTCATTCCTTCTTGGGAGAGAATGTTGGAGGCATCCACCTTTATTTGCTTCATCAATCGTCACTCCTCCGACACTAGGTCAGGACGCTCCCGGTGTGGCCTCCTGTTTATCGGTGAGACCTGACGTAGATTGAGAGACCATTTCACCTAGCATCTATGCTCCATCTGCCAGAACGAGCTGGATCTCCCAGTGGCCAGCCATTTTAATTCCACTTCCCATTCCCATTCCGATATGTCCATCCATGGCCTCCTCCACTGTCGGGATAAGGCCACACTTGGGTTGGAGGAACAACACCTGGTATTCCGTTTGGGTAGCCTCCAACCTGATGGCATGAACATCGATTTCTCAAACTTCTGGTAGTGCCCCCACCCCCCACCTTGCACTATTTCCCATCCCCCTTTCCGTCTCTCACCTCATCTCCTTGCCCGCCATCGCCTCCCTCTGGTGCTCCACCCCGTTCTGCTTTTTTCCATGGCCTTCTGTCTCTTTCACCAATCAACTTCCCAGCTCTTTACTTCATCCCTCCCCCTCAAGGTTTCACCTATCACCTGGTGCTTCTCTCTCCCCTCCCCCCACCTTTTAAATCTACCCCTCAGCTTATTTTTTTCTCGAAGGGTTTCAGCCTGAAACGTCGACTGTACTCTTTCCCATCGATGCTGCCTGGCCTGCTGAGTTCCTCCAGCAGTCTGTGTGTGTAACTAGGTCAGAAGTGCTAATTCTAGTGTTAACTTTCCAATGTAAGTCTTCAGGCAATGGAAGAGCCCTTCTGTAAGTGCAGAGAGGCTCAGGCAATATTCGGAGTTGGCCTGCTAAACAGAAAGTTACAACTCTGACTGCGTTTCTACCAGGCATTGATTATCTCCAAGAAGAGAGTGTCTAAACACATTTAACAGCATGCAAGGAAACAAGGAGATAGTGAATGAGACAAATAGGATTACTGACCTGGGAGTTCCATAGATCCTATGGGCTTCTATTGGGGGGTGCGGTTGGGGTATAGATAAGATTATGGGAATCTGGCATATAAATAATTTTAAACATAAGAGATTCTGCAGTTGCTGAATATCCAGAATAACACATGCAAAATGCTGGAGGAACTCACCAGGTCAGGCAGCATTTATGGAGAGATGATGTTTCAGGCAGAGACCTTTCAACAGGCTTCCTCCCACTTCCTTTCCACTCCTGATTTATTTAATTTTATTTAGAAATACTGCACGGAGTAGACCCTTCCAGCCCTTCAAGCTGTACCATCCAGCAACCCCTGACAATGCCGATCCCAACCTAATCACGGGACAACTTACAATGACCAATTAACCCACCCAACACATCTCTGGACTATGGGATGAAATTGAAGGACCCAGAGGAAACCCACACATTCCACCAGGAGGACGTACAGAGGAAGCCAAGACTGAACTCCGAACTCCTACATCATGAGCTGTAACGGCATTACGCCAACTGTTACGCTACTGTGGCGCCCATGATGAAGGGCCTCATCTCGAAACGCCAACTGCTCATTCCTCTCCACAGGTGCTGCCTGACCTGCTGAGTTCTTCCAGCATTTTGTGTGTGTTGCTCAATATAAATAATTTTTATTCTTTTTTCAGCATTTAGTCATTACGAGAAAGGACAGAGTTTGTTGCCCCCTCCCCCACTACCCTTGTTTTTAGTGTTTTGTTAACATTTCAGCTTGATTCCATTCTTACAGACCCCACCTCCACCCCACCCTCCCCCCCCAACCCCTATAATCCATTATACTAGTTTAAAACCTCTGCTAACTCATAGATTTTCCTCAAGAGTATTCTTCCAATTTTGACTCCTGCGGAGGCTGTCCCATCAGTATGAATCTGTTCTATCCCTGTGCTTTATCCAGTACTCCATGAAAAATAATCCCCCTCTCCCACCCGAGGCACTTGCTCATGTGTTTTATCTCCCTATCCATCTGCTTCCATGACAACTTGTTATGATTATACCAAGACGTTTCTATAGCTTGGAAATGACCGTAAAAATGCTTTCAGTGTTTGCGTCACATTCCTTTCTCAGCTGCTTTAAGACAGACGTCAAACTGTTTAAAATTTATAGGTGCATACCTTTGCTAGAACGTCAGAAGAACAGATACTAACACAATGTGTGTTTATATTGTATTTTACCAAGTTCCTTTCCAGAATTAGCCGCACACTAGTGCAAAGTGCACAGACAACGTTACACCTATGCATTCGCTTTAGAATGCACAGGGGGAAGAAACAGAGCCCAATTCTTTCAGTACAATGGTGACCATGCATGGCAAGTGTTCAGCTGTGTCCTATATCCCACAAGGCATCACCAACACAAAAGGCACAGTGCAACTAACTCCATTGAGTCCTGATGAAGGGTCTCAGCTCAGAGCGTCAACTGTTTATTCCTCTCCATAAATGCTGCCTGACCTGCTGAGTCCCTCCAGCACTTTGTGTGTGTTTCCTCAAGATTTCCAGCACCTGTGGCGTCTTTATGTAACTCTGTGTGCTCTGCTCCACCATTTGCAGAGGTGATTTGCTAAGAGTAATATGAAAGAAATTGCAAAGCTAGAATAGAGAAGAAGAGTCATGAAGTTGTGGATGGTGAAGAGGGATGCTGCAGGATATATGTTATCTGCAGGCTGACCTACTGCCCATTATGCCACTGGCATTTAGGGCAGCAATGAAGGCCCTCCATCTCTGGCAGTGTTCAGGGCTTCCTTCATTGTGTCAGTAGCCTGGTTTTCATTACTGTCAGTCATGCAAGTTCCGGGTGGAGATTCAGGAATACCATCACACTCGGATGTAGAAGGATTCTTCATTGCTGTAACAGTGTTGTTTTACCAGTCAGGGTTGTTAGCCCTGAGCTGAACTTGAAGGACAGGTGGACCACTCTCTGTCTGGCCTCCACCTTTTGACCCGTTTGACATGGCTGACCCTGCCAAGAGCACCGACTCCAGCCAACATAGCTCTGCAGGTCATTGAGGCCTGCAAGCCTCCAAACCCTACGACAAGGTTGTTGTCCTCTTGGAGATTATCTGCAGGCATGCAGGACGAAATGTCAGATGGAGATCAATTAGGGCAAGTGTGACGTGTTACACTTTAGGAGATCAAATGCAAGAGAAAACTTAACACAGTTAATGGCATTAGGAGCTTTGAAATCGAGAATTTTGCAGTGTTGGTCTACAGCTTCACGCAACACAAATAGACCAGTAAAGAAGGCATAGAGGCATGATTGCCTTCATCCGGTTATCATTGAATATAAGCACCAAGAACGTTTGGAGTATTAGCTATGGAGAACTTAAAAGTAGTTATGTGGCCATTGGCAAGTGAAAACTTTTAAGCTACGCCCCTGGGATAGAAGCTTTAGTACTCTTAAGAACTTTCAGGAATTAATCTTATTTCTGGTTCCGCCATGGACAATCCCAAGCCCAGCTGTAAAAGGAGGAGGGTTGTGCATGGGGCTAGCAACCCCAACCCCCAAAAAACACAGAGAGGAAGGATCTTCACCTATAAGACATATGAAGTTATGTGATGAAAGTGGACGCTACTAGGCTGATTGATCAACTTCCAGTCGAGGACAGAGGATCCTGACAAACTGCTGTCAGCGGTTTATGCCCCAATAAGGGTATTGGCCTTGAGAAGAAGAAGAAGAAAAAGAGAATCTTGTTTCTATTCCTTCTTTCTGCAAGATGATTTTCTCAGATTTCAGTTCAAATTCTTCATTCATGTCTAAATTGAGCTCACTTAAAAAGGTCACAAAGTTTTACTCATGGAATGAAGATTTATTAAGTACGTCAAATGTGTTTTAATTACGCTACATTTAACTCTTTAAACCACTCAGGCTGTGTGATTCGGTATTCGGTTGAGGAACCAGCTCTGAAGTAGAGTTGGTTGCTGTTAGCTCCGTAGGTAGAGCAGAAGTGAAAAGAGGAAGGGATGGAGAGAAAGAACAAGAGAAAACCGAGAAAAAAGGCCATAAGACCATAAGACATAGGAGCAGAATTAGGCCATTCGGCCCATCATGTCTGCTCTGCCGTTCCATCATGGTTGATCCCGGATCCCATCAACCCCAAACACCTGCCTTCCCACCATATCCTTTGATGCCCTGATCAGTCAGAAGACTATCAACTTCCACCTTAATTATACCCACAGACTTGGCCTCCAACGCAGTCTGTCGCAGAGCATCCCACAGATTCACCACTCTCTGGCTAAAAAAATTCCACCTTACCTCTGCTCTAAAAGGTCACCCCTCAGTTTTAAGGCTGTGCCCTCTAATTCTGGGTACCCCCACCAGAGAAAAAATCCTCTCCACATCTACCCTATCGAGTCCTTTCAACATGCGGTAGGTTTCAATGAGATCCCCCTGCATTCTTCTAAATTCCAGTGAGTACAGGCCCAAAGCTGCCAAATGTTCCTCGTATGTTAACCCCTTCATTCCCAGAATCATCCTTGTGAACCTCCTCCGGACTCTCTACAATGACAACACATTTTTACTGAGATATGGGGCCCAATACTCTTGACAGTACTCCAAGTGTGGCCTGACTTGTGTCTTATAAAGCCTCAGCGTTATCTCCTTGCTTTTATATTCTATTCTCCTTGAAATAAATGCCAACATTGCAGTTGCCTTCTTGACCACAGACTCAACCTGTAAATTAACCTTGTGGGAGTCTTGCACAAGGATTCCTAAGTCCCTCTGCACCTCTGACGTTTGAACATTCTCCCCATTTAGATAATAGTCTGCACTATTGTTCCTTTTACCAAAATGCATTATCATACATTCCTCAGCTCTGTAATCCATCTGCCACTTCTTTGCGCATTCTTCCAATCTGTTTAAGTCCTGCTGCAATCACATTGTTTCCTCAGCACTAGCTACCCCTCCACTTAATTCTGTATTATTTGCAAACTTTGCCACAAAGCCATCAATTCCATTATCCAAATCATTGACAAACAATGTGAAAAGTAGCAGTCCCAATACTGATCCATGAGGAGCACCACTAGTCACTGGCAGCCAACCAGAAAAGGCCCCCCTATTGCCACTCACTGCCTCCTGCCTGTCAGCCGTTCCTCTATCTATGCCACTGTCTTTCCTGAAATGCCACAGGACTTTATCTTGTTAAGCACCTTATCAAACGGCTTGTGAAAATCCGAGTAAATGACATCCACTGCCTCTCCTTTGTCCACCCTGCTTGTTATTTTCTCAAATAACTCTAACAGATTTGTCAGACAAGATTTCCCTTTCCAGAAACGATGCTGAATTTGACTTATTTTATCATTAATCTCCAAGTACCCATAGCCTCACCCTTAATAATAGACTCCAACACTTTCCCAGCCACTAAGATTAGGCTAACTGTCCTTTCTTTTGCCTTCCTCCCTTCTTAAAGAGTGGAATGACATTTGCAATCTTCCAGTCCTCCAAAACCATACCAGAATCGAGTGATTCTTGAAAGATTATGACCAATGCATCCGTCATCTCTTAAACAACCTCTCTCTGGGACGTAGTCCATCTGGTCCAGGTGACTTCTCCACCTTAAGACCTTTGAGTTTGCCTAGCACTTTTTCCTTTGAAATAGCAATGGCACTTGGTCCTGCTCCCTGACCTCGGGCATACAGCTAGTGTCTTCCACAGTGAACACCGATGCAGAGTACCCATTAAGTTCATCTGCCTTTTCTTGGTCCCCCATTACTACCTCACCAGCATTATTTTCCAGTGGTCCAATATCAACTCTGATCTCCATTTTACTCCTTATATAACTGAAAAAACGTTTAGTATCCTGCTTTATATTATTGGCTAGTTTGCCCTCATGTTTCATCTTTTCCCTCCTTACAGCTTCTTTTAGTTGCCTTTTGTTTGATTGTAAAAGTTACCCAAACATCCAACTGTCCACTCACTTTTGCCACATTATATGCCCTTTCCTTGGCTTTTATACAGTCCTTAATTTCCGTGGTCAGCCACAGTTGCCTAGTCCTGGCATTTAAGAACTTCTTCTATGGGACATGTCTATCCTCCGCTTGTGAGCTATTCCCAGAAAATCTGCCACCTTTGTTCTTCTGGCACCCCTACCACTATCCCCCTCCGCTCCACCTGAGCAAGCTCCTCTCTCAAAAGAGTGAAGAAGGGGGAGAGGAAAGGAAAGACTGTGAGTAAGAGAGAAGGAAAGAGAGAATGGTGCAAAGGAGAGGGGGCAGAAAAGCAAGAGAGGATAACGCGAGGGAGAGAAGCACGATGTTAAAGGAGAGTTTCAAGGACGTCATCTGTCAGTGTCAGTGCAAATGACACAAAGGAAAATCAGGATGTCTTAGAAAAGATGTATAGAGATCAAAGGAATTAAAAGAATGAGCTGGAATGTTAATTAATCAGCAATAAGTGGGCTAAAGTAATGAAAGCGAAAGAACAGATGAGACTAATTGGCTGAATGAATAAATGAATTCTATAATCCTGTGAGCTCTTGGTCTTAATTAGCAAAATTACAATTAATTCTGCATGTAGTCTATTATGTATTTCACATATGTGGTTCTCTAACTGTGTCGAAAAGCGGAAAAAGGGAAAAGCGACTGCAATGGTTTAACAGAAAACAAGCAGCATCGGTTTCATCAGACACAGCACTAAAGGACAGGATTTAAATAAATTTAGTAATCAAAACAATGATAACTACTACTGAGAAGGAAGAGTAGCAAGAGCTGAGAATCTTATGTAAAAAAATGAAAATAGCTGGAAACAGATTGCAGACCTATTTATGTCTAGCTTAGGATGGTTGGCAATGTCTCATTTAGATACCCTTTGTCAAAGCCAAAATACAAGATGGTGTATTCAACTTCAAACCAGGTATAGGAAGGTAATTAAACACAAGAGATTCTGCAGATACTGGAAATCCAAAATAACACACACAAAATGCTGGAGGAACTCAGCAGGTGAAGCAGCAGGTATGGAGAGGAATAAAGAGTTAATGTTTCAGGCCACGACACTTCATCAGGACTCACTGCTCAGGACTAAGGTATATTAATATTTGTGTCTAGAGCAGGCTGCCAGGGGTAGAGCTGCAGGCAGATATGATAATAGAATTCAAAAGCTGTTAGATGATTGGTCCTATTCAACATGTTGACAATACTCATTTACATAGAAGTTAAATTCACTTTCAGCTACTAATAGTCTATCTGTAACCTCAATTGTTTACTTGAGAGATCAATGGTGATTGTAAGTAGTGGAATTACCGAAAAATAGATGCAGCAAACTGTAGGTTGCACAATAGAACACTAGAAACCGCAGATTAATGAAATCTGGAGCTACACACAAAGGAGATGAGGAGCTCAACAGGTCAGGTAGCATCTATGGAAGGAAATGGATAGTCAATGTTTTGGAATGGGAAATAAATTTTGGAAAATAAATTTTCTCTGTACTCTTCCAATTTTAATTACATCTTTCCTGTAGATAGGTGACCAAAACTGCACACAATACTCCAAATTATGCCTCACCAACATCTCATACATATTCAACATAACATCCCAGCCCCTGAACTTAATACTTTGATTTACGAAGGCCAATATGTCAAAAGCTTTCTTTAATACCTTATCTACCCGGTGATGCCTCTTTCATAGAATTATGCACCTGTATTCCCAGATCCCTTTGTTCTACCACACTCCTCAGTGCCCTACCGTTCACTGGGTAAGACCTGCTCTGGTTGGTCCTATCGAAGTGCAACACCTCGCTGTTGTTTGCGTTAAATTCCATCTGTCCTTTTTCAGCCCATTTTCCCAGCTCATCCAGATCTCTCTGCAAGCCATGATAGCCTTCCTCGTTGTTGAGTCAACACCTCCCTTTGCAGCTGGATCCTTGACTTCCTGACCAACAGACCACAGCCTAACGGCGACTCCTTTGCTTGCATTTTCGGAAACAGCTCTGTTTCCATCTTTAATATCTCTATTTTTCCCTTTCCGGGTTCTTTTGAAGACCCTGACCTGGAGCTACACGCTGACTACGGTTCCTTACGGGAATGGGACCCGCTCTCGGGGTTGCACAGATGTCCATTATTCGGCACGCCAAGGCTGCGGCCTAAGAGCGCCGCTTGCCTTCGGAGAACCGAGATTCCGTGGCTCTGGAGACAGGGGGATCAGAGGTTGGTGTCCAGGCAGGAGATCGGTATGTTGTGGGAGATGGAAGATCTAAGGCTGTGTGCCCAGAAACCAGAGTTCAGAAAAAGCGACGCATCGGGCATTTAATATTGTTAACCAGCAAGTTGGTTTGTTATGTCTCCCCTCGCTCTGTGAAACGGAGACACCTCTTTCTCCCTTATTAGGGGGAGAGAGAGCCTGTGGTATGTCAAATACTGGATGAACAAGTGCTAGAGGTATTCCTGCCTATCTTATTGATTCAAAGGTTTCAAAGGTACATTTAACGTCAGAGAAATTTATACAATATACATCCTGAAATGCTTTTCCTTCACAACCATCCACAAAAACAGAGGAGTGCCCCAAAGAATGAATGACAGTTAAATGTTAGAACCCCAAAGTCTCCCCCCAGCTTCCCTCCCTCCCGTGCGTAAGTGGCAGCAAGCAACGAGCTCCCCCCTCCCCTCACCGGCAAAGAAAGCATCGGCACCCACCACCCAGCACTCAAGTGTGAGCAAAGCAATTGCAAAGACACAGACTTGCAGTTACCCCAAAGACTTTGCATTTCATCCAGTACATGACATACCACAGGCTCTCTCTCCCTAATAAGGGAGAAGGATGTGTCTCGGTTTTCCCAGCGAGCGGGGAGACATAACAAACAACTTGCTGGTTTATGATGTTAAAAGTCTGTTATGCTGCTTTTTTCAAGCTCTGTGCTCGAAGATCTCAGGTCTCCAGGCACCCAGCCACAGATATCCCAACTCCCCCGACGACACACAGGTCTCTTGCCGTGACACCGACCCTCGATCTGCCCGTCTCCAGAGCCCCGAGATCCTAGGCTTCCAAATTCGAGCCGGACTCTTAGGCCGAGCCTTTGGTGTGCCAAACAACAGCCGGTTGTGAAACCCCGAGAGCGGGTCCTATTCCCAAAAAGAACCAAAGTCAGCATGTAACTCCAAGTCAGGGTCTTCAAAAGAACCCTGAAAGGGAAAAGTAGAGATATTAAAGATGGAAATGGAGCTGTTTCCAAAGACGCAAGCAAAGGAATTGCCTTTTTGCTCCATCATTACTCCACTCCGCCTCTTCCTAATCATTGATATATCTGACAAACGGGAGACCAAACACCAGCACCTGCTGTACACCACTGTTCGCAGGCCGCCTTCCACCAAACCAATCTCATATGCAGTTCTCCAGTTCACCCTGCATCCCACGTGATCCTATGGGAATCTTCCAGACCAGCTTACCATGTCAAAGTTCTGGTAAAAATGGACTTCATCACATGGGAACTGCAAAACAGGGAGGTACAAGTTATATTTCATTGATTCTAATACAATTTTACTTAATGCTCTGAGCACTGCTCTTCGGGAAGATTAGCTCCATTCTGGAGATGGTTTAGGACAGCAATGGGGACTGAAGTGGTTAAGTGTTATTGAATCATAAAACCGGATAGTCCTAGTGAAATAATTGATTAAAGGGATTTTTTTGCAGTTGATGGACGCTATCCCTTCTGGTGATGTGACCATTGTGGACCACCAGCATCTCCACCCAAAATTTCAGTCCAACAGTACTTGCATAAAGGGAAAGGAGGGATTTTAAAAGGCTGACAGCTATAAGCAGAGTGGCCACTTTAAGAGGTTGAAGTGTAAGTGGAATGACTTTGACAGGGTGTGTCAGGATAAGATCTTTCCTTTTGTTGCTTCCTTTTAATCCAGTACTCATTTCAGAGGTAGAAATGTTAGTCAGTGATATGCTCCTCTTGTCACATGTGGGAGATCAGGGAGAGAGTAAGCTATATTTGTGGGAAATGTGCCCACCAGAAGCTTCTCTCAACCCACATGGAGCAGCTGGAACAGCAGCATGGGGAGCAAACAGGAGGCAGAAAGTGCTACAGGTAGGAGTTTCAGAGCAGTAGTCACACTGTAGATTCAACCAGTTGGACAGGTGATCACTAGGAGAGGAAGGCAGGTAGTGCGGGCTATTCCCCTCTTTCACCGAGATACTGCTTTAGACATTGTTGGAACGTGCCTCACAAGGAAATAGTCAGGCTCAAGGACAGCAACATCACATATTCTGTCTCAGTAGCCAACAGCGTGATCATCAATTTCTCCAACTTCCAGTAATTTATCCTTCTCTCCGTTTCCATTACCCATTCTTGTGACCCTCTCACTGCTTCTCATCTCCTCACCTGCCCATCACATCCACCTGCTTCTCCTATCCATGGTCCACTGTCCTCTCCTATCAGATTCCTTTACACCTATCGTCTCCCAGCTTCTCATTTCATCACCCTCACCCACCTGGTCTGACCTATCACCTGCCAGCTTGTACTCCTCCCCCTCCTCTGACCTTCTTAATCTGGCTTCTGCCCCCTTCATTTCCAGTCCTGCTGAAGGGCTTAGACAAAAAATGTCAATTGTTGATATCTTTCCATAGGTATTGCCTGACTAGCTGAGTTCTTCTAGTATTTTGTGTGTGTTGATCAAGGACAACATGAGTACAAGGAACAGCAATAAGGGAATGCAGAATAAAGGGCCTGTTCAAATGAGTTGGGCCATACCTCTTACATCAGCTATCTGAAGCTGAAGGTTAAGGGGCAAGAAGCGAGGTTCTCTCCTCAGCACAAATATTGCTAAGTCCAGCACCCAATGTGCTGGAGTTGAATCTCGGAGTCCACTTCCCAGTGGAATGAGTCAATGCACAGTCTCAGAATCCAGACAGGAGCTGAGTGGTGCGCAGGAGCCATGGAGACAGAGTACGGAAACAAACCCTTCAGCCAATGAGAACATTGAGTACCCATTTATACCACTCCACCCAATGACCTACCCCTCACCTACACAATTTACAGCAGGCATTAATCAATCAACCTGCAAGACGTTGTGACGTGGGAGGACACCATGGTCCTCGGGGAGAACATGCAAATTCCAGAGCTGTGACAGCAGAGATCAGGATTGGGTCCAGGGCTGCTGGTGCATTAAGGTAGCAACTCTATCAGCTGCATTGCCGTATAGTCCACAGTAGCGCAGCTAATATTGCAAATTCTCTCTCCTGCATTATAAACATGCGATTTCAAATGCTCAGTAACTTCCAACTATTAAAATCCACTCTCCTTCCTACAATGACAACAATTATTTACAGTCCTTTAAACAGAATTTTGGGCAATATCAAAAACTTCAAAAGTACACATTTACTTTACAGATCAAATTCCCAATGTAATTAGTTTACAACTTCACATGACCTCGGAAAAAGTTTGGCAATGTTTATACGTTATTCTCATTACTCAAGTGTAAGATCCTTTGAACTATAATCAAGACATGGACTCCAAATCATTCCAGAATCAACAAGATCATGTGACAGATGGAGAGAAACTTCAGATGATAAAAGTTTGGGCAATGATGAAGAATAATGAGTGTTTCTTGATTGTCACATTATATATTATATTGAGCTGTGAAGCTTGGGAACCAGGGTTTCTGGCTCAGCTACACATCAGACATTTTATGATTCTGGCATTGGCTGTCCCACTCATCGCTTTAGGAAGAAGAACATTCCTGGAGCTTGTATCATGGAGTTATAAAGTTATTGTTCAGGCCATCGACCGATGCAATGAAAATTGGGTAAGGAAATTTCAACTCAGTCATGGTCTTCTAAAATGTCGGTCCGAAACGACGAAAGCTGCCTGACCTGCTGAGTTCCTCTACCGTTTTGTGTGTGTTGCTGATGGTTGTCCAAAGCTCTCTAGATCAAGAAATCAGGCCTGTGTGCTGTAAATTGCAACTATTATCCCATAGAAAAAGAGTCAGATGTGCGATAAACAGACTTAACCACTCATTCTCATGGAATACTATGTAAATGAAAGGAATGCTAGCATTCATTTCAAGAGGACTAGAATATAAAAGCAAGGATGTAATGGTGAGACTTTATAAAGCACTGGTGAGGCCTGACTTGGAGCGTTGTGAATAGTGTTGGGCCCCTTAACTTAGAAAGGATGTGCTGAAACTGAAAAGGGGTCAAAGGAGATTCCACAACAATGATTCCAGGGTTGAATGGCTTGTTGCTTCAAGAGTGTTTGATGCCTCTGGGCCTGTATTCACCAGAATTCAGAAGGATAAAGGGTGACCTCATTGAAACCTATCGAATCATGAAAGGCCTTGACAGACTGGAAAGGGAGAGGATGTTTCTTATGATGGGAGAGTCTAAGACTAGAGAACACAGCCTCAGAATAGAGGGGCATCTTTTCTGATGAGAAGATGAGGAGGCATTTCTTTAGCCAGAGAGTGGTGAATCTGTGGAATTCTGTGCCACAGGCAATATAGAGGCCAAGTCTTTATGTATACTTAAGGCAAAGGTTGATGGATTTTTATTGGTCAGGGCATATAGGGATACGTGGAGAAGGCAGGAGATTGAGGCTGAGAGGAAAATTGGATCAGCTTTGATCAAATGGCTGAGCAGACTCGATGGGCCAAATGGCCTAATTCTGTTCCTACATGCTATGGTCTTATTGTCTTATGAACTAAGTCAATAAAGTTAGAAATAGTATCCAATAAGTCAAAATCAGATTTATTATCGCTGACATATGATGACAGCTGCACAGCTCAAAGACACAAAAGTAACGGAATAAAAAAGAACAACAAGGTATTGTTCATTCATTCATGGACCATTCAGAAATCCATTAGTGAAGGGATTGAAGCTACTCCTAAATCACTCAATGAGCATCTTCTGGCTCCTTCACTCCTCCCTGACAGTAGTAAAAGGGAGGAATGGATATCAAGTAAACTGGAATGTTGCTTTGAATGTAATTGAAAACCAAACAAAAAAACTTTTATAATTTTTCTATTTCTCAATAATACTTCTTAACCCTCATGTTTCTACTCAAAGTCAGCTGAACATTAGCAAACAAAGTTTGGCTTAAGACAATCCATTTGGGCACCAAAGTCAAAGTCAAATCATTAACAAAGTACAAATGCGTCACTATTACTATCTTGCGATTCATTTTCTTGCAGGCGTTAACAGGAAAATAAAGACGAACAATAGGATTTATGAAAAACCATATAAAAGGAAGACTTACAAACAACCATCGTGCAAAAGAAGCAGGATTGTGCAAATAAATAAGTAATACTGAGAATCTGAGTTGTAAACTTTTTGAAAGTGAGTCTGTAGGGTTTGAATCTTAAGAAGTAGTTGCTTCACCAGTCTTAGTATTCTTGTGTCCAGGGGAGTGGGCAAGTGGGGAGATCAAGAATAGGACTGGCTTCCCTCAATAATAACTCTGCACATTGGGACATATTCATGATGCATCTGAAAGCAGTTGAGCTTAACTTCCTGTGCATAGCCAAATGCACCCAGTTTAGTTTTAGCAGTCTACCGAAAGTCCCATGAATAAATGTAATTACTGGAAACATGCAAAAGTGATTCATTCTAATTGGGAGCAAGGTCAGTTTCTATGCAAGGTCATTCTAATTGGGAGCAAGGTCAGTTTCTATGCACTGCTTTTCGACCTGACAAAGGGATCATGGAAAGTCCATAAGACCATAGGACATATGAGCATAATTAGACCATTCAGCCCATTGAATCTACTTGTCATTCCATCCTGGCTGATCCCAGATCCCACTCAACCCCGTGCTGCTGCCATCTCATCCTTTGATGCTCTGACCGATCAGGAAACGATCAACTTCTGCCTTAAATATACCCACGGACTTGGACTCCTCCGCAGTCTGTGGCAGAGAATTCCACAGATTCGCTACTCTCTGGGTAAAAAAAAATTCTTCTTTACTTCTATTCTGAAAGGTTGCCCCTCAATTTTGAAGCTGTGCCTTCTAGTTCTTGATACCCTCCACCATAGGAAACATCTTCTCCGCATCCACCCTATCAAGTCCATTCAACATTCAGTAGGTTTCAATGAGATCCTGCCTGCATTCTTCTAAGTTCCAGTGAGTATAGGCCCAAAGCTGCCAAACGCATCTGATATGTTAACCCCTTCATTCCCAGAATCATCCTCATGAACACCGTCTGGACTCTCTGCAATGACAACACATTCTTTCCGATATATGGGGCCCAAAACTGTTGACAATACTCCAATTGCGGCCTGACTATTGACTTATAAAGGCTCAGCATTATCTCTTTGCTTTTATATTCTATTCCCCTTGAAATAAATGCCAACATTGCATCTGCCTTCTTGACCACAGACTCAACCTGTAAATTAACCTTCTGAGAGACCTGCACACAAATTCCTAAGTCCCTCTGCACCTCCGATGTTTGAACCTTCTCCACATTTAGATAATATTCCACACGATTGCTCCTTTTACCAAAATGCATTATCATACGTTTCCCAACACTGTGTTCCATCTGCCACATTTTTGCCCATTCTTCCAACTTGTCTGTCCTGCTGCAATCGCATTACTTCCTCAGCACTACCTACCCCTCCACCTGTCTTTGTATCATCTGCAAACTTTGCCATAAAGCCATCAATTCCACTGTCCAAATCATTGACAAACATATTGAAAAGTAGCGGTCCCAATACTGACCCTGAGCAACACCACATCTCCTGAGGAGGCTGAGGTCCTTTAACATCTGCCGGATGATGCTGAGGATGTTCTACGTGTCTGTGGTGGCCAGTGCTATCATGTTTGCTGTTGTGTGCTGGGGCAACAGGCTGAGGGTAGCAAGACACCAACAGAATCAACAAACTCATTCGTAAGGCCAGTGATGTTGTGGGGGTGGAACTGGACTCTCTGATGGTGGTGTCTGAAAAGAGGATGCTGTCTAAGTTGCATGCCATCTTGGACAATGACTCCCATCCACTCCATGATGTACTGGTTAAGCACAGGAGTACATTCAGCCAGAGACTCATTCCACCGAGATGCAACACTGAGCGTCATAGGAAGTCATTCCTGCCTGTGGCCATCAAACCTTACAGCTACTCCCTCGGAGTGTCAGACACCCTGAGCCAATAGGCTGGTCCTGGACTTATTTCCACTGGGCATGATTAACTTATTATTATTTAATTATTTATGGTTTTATATTGCTATATTTCTTCACTATTCTTGGTTGGTGCGGCTGTAATGAAACCCAATTTCCCTCGGGATCAATAAAGTATGTCTTTTTTTACTTATTAATTAAATTTTTAGAGAATTACATAAAATGAATTGAATATTAGAATAGTGAAAAATTAATATTAACCCTCCCCCCTCCCCTTAACCCTTCCCCACTTAGATCCCTATCTGAAAAAAAGAAAAGAAAAGAAAAGAAAAAAGAAAGAAAGAAAGATTGCCTGGATATCGGAGGGTCCCCACATGCTCCATGGAGTTCAAAATAACTTTAGTTTTTATTTTCCTCAAATAACTTATAGTTTTATCTTCAAAGGACCTATATATTTAATCCTATCTTTTGTAGATGGGGTGCCAAATTTTCAAAAATATATCATATTCATTTCTTAAATTATAAGTAATTTTTTCAAGTGGAATGCAGCTATATATTTCATTATTCCAATGGTCTGTAGTTAAATATGAATCTGATTTCCAAGTAACTGCAATAGCTTTTTTGGCTACTGCCAATGCAATTTTTATCAATTTTTTCTGATATTTATTCAATTTAGGTTTCGGTATTATCCCTTCAATATCGCCTAATAAAAATAATATTGGGCTATGTGGGAGTTGTATTCCAATAATTTGTTCCAGTAAAAGTCTTAAATTTATCCAAAAAGGTTGAATTTTAAAACAAAACCAAGTAGAATGTAAAAAGGTACCAATTTCTTGATTACATCGAAAACATTGGTCAGATAAATTTGAATTTAATCTATTTATTTTCTGTGGTGTTATATATAGTTGATGTAAAAAATTGTATTGTACTAATCTAAGTCGGACGTTTATTGTATTTATCATACTATCAAGACATAGTCTTGACCAATTTTTTTCATCAATTTTAATATTCAAGTCAGTTTCCCATTTTTGTCTTGACTTATGAATTCCTGGTGGAATTGTCTGTTTTTGAATCAAATTATACATACAAGATGTAATTTTTTAAATTTTTCCTTTTTGAATTAAGATTTCTATTTCATTAGGTTTTGGCATTAACATTGTTTGACCCAGTTTATCTCGTAAATAGGCCTTTAATTGAAAATAACAGAAAAGAGTGTTATTTGATATTTTATATTTATTTTTTAATTGATCAAACGACATCAATATACCTCCTTCAAAACAGTCACCTATATATCTGATCGCTTTTTGAAACCAGTTATATAAAAGTTGATTATCCATTGTAAAAGAAATAAGCCTATTTTGAATTAGGGTTCTGTTTGCTAATAAGGATTTCTTTATCTCATCATCCATATTTACCTTATTCCATAAATCAATCAAATGTATTAATATAAGAGATTCTTTCTTTTCCCGTATCCATTTGGATTCCCATTTATATACAAAATCTTCTGATATATTTTCTCCTATCTTATCTAGTTCTATTCTAATCCATGCCGGTTTTTCTTCATCAAAAAAAGATGCAATAAATCTTAGTTGATTTGCTTTGTAATAATTCTTAAAATTTGGAAGTTGTAACCCTCCTAAATCAAATTTACATGTCAATTTTTCCAACGATATTCTTGACATCTTACCTTTCCAAAGAAACTTCTTCACACATTTATTCAATTCTTGAAAAAACTTCTGAGGCAGTTGTATTGGTAATGTTTGGAATAAATATTGTAATATAGGAAATATATTCATTTTTACTGCATTAATTCTACCTATTAATGTTATTGGTAACATCATCCATTTATCAAGATCTTCTTTTATTTTTTTCAATAATGGCAAATAATTTAATTTATATAAACTCTTTATATCATTATCAACTCTTATACCTAAGTATTTTATACCATTTGTTGGCCATCTAAATTGAGTTACTAGTCAACATTGACTATAATCTCCTTTGGTAAGGGATAAAATTTCACTTTTATTCCAGTTTACTTTATACCCTGATATTTTCCCATATTCTTCCAATCTAAAAGATAATTTATGCAATGATTGCAATGGGTTTGTTAAATAAATCAGAACATCATCAGCAAATAAATTAACCTTATATTCTTCTTGGTTAACTCTAAAACCCACAATATCTGAATCCGTTCTAATTATTTCAGCTAATGGTTCTATCGCCAATACAAGTAGGGCAGGTGATAATGGGCAGCCTTGTCTAGTTGACCTTGTTAAGTGGAATGATGTTGAAATTTGACCATTTGTCACTACTTTAGCTTGGGGACTAGTATTTAAGGTTTTAATCCATTTTATAAAAGATTTTCCTAACTCATATTTTTCCAATACCTTAAATAAAAAATCCCATTCCAATCTATCAAATGCTTTTTCTGCATCCAAAGCAACTGCCACACTCACTTCCTCTCTCTTTTGTGCCAGATGAATTATGCTAAGTAACCAAGTAACATTATCTGTCGATTGTCTATTTTTAATAAAGCCTGTTTGATCCATATGTATTAATTTTGGTAAATATTTAGATATTCTATTAGATAAAATTTTTGCTATTATTTTATAATCTGTATTCAACAAAGAGATAGGCCTATATGATGTAGGTTTTAAAGGATCTCTTTTTTTGGCAATACTATTATGATCGCTGTCGAAAAAGATTGTGGGAGTTTATGTGTTCTTTCCACTTGATGTATTAACTCCATAAAAGGAGAGATTAATAAATCTTTAAATTTTTTATAAAATTCAGGCGGAAAACCGTCTTCTCCTGGGGATTTATTACTCTGAAGTGATCCTAAAGCTTCTTCAACCTCTTTTAATGTAAAGGGCAGAAGGAACTGAGGGCCTGTGCGACTGAGCTGGGAGAACCACTACAGCGCATCTTCAACATGAGCCTGGAGCAGAGAAGAGTACCCTGACAGTGGAAAACATCCTGTATTGTCCCGGTACCGAAGAAACCACAACCAAAGGAGTTGAATGACTTCAGACCTGTTGCCTTGACGTCGCACGTGATGAAGACCATGGAGCAGCTGATAATACAGAATCTGAGGCCACAAAACAAGGAACGCCCAGGATCCTCTTCAGTTTGCGTATAAGGAGAAGGTGGGAGTGGAGGATGCTATCACGTATTTGCTGCACAAATCACTCTCTCACCTAGATGGGGTCAGTTGTGCTGTGAGGATTACATTCCTTGACTTCTCTAGTGCCTTTAACACCATCCAGCCCAAGATCTTAAGGCACAAACTAACGGAGATGGGAGTAGACTCTCACATGGTGGATTGGATAGTGGACTACTTGACAGATAGACCTCAGTATGTGCGGTTGGGAGACTGTAGGTCTGACACGGCGGTCAGCAGCACAGGAGCGCCGCAGGGAACCGTACTCTCTCCGGTCCTGTTCACCCTGTAAACATCAGACTTCCAATATAACTCGGAGTCCTGCCATGTGCAGAAGTTCGCTGATGACACGGCCATAGTGGGGTGTGTCAGGAATGGACAGGAGGAGGAGTATAGGAAACTGATACAGGACTTTGTGATATAGTGCAACTCAAACTACCTGCGTCTCAATATCACCAAGACCAAGGAGATGGTGGTGGACTTTAGGAGATCTAGGCCTCATATGGAGCCAGTGATCATTAATGGAGAATGTGTGGAGCAGGTTAAGACCTACAAGTATCTGGGAGTACAGTTAGACGAGAAGCTAGACTGGACTGCCAACACAGATGCCTTGTTCAGGAAGGCACAGAGTCGACTGTACTTCCTTAGAAGGTTGGCGTCATTCAATGTCTGTAGTGAGATGTTGAAGATGTTCTATAGGTCAATTGTGGAGAGCGCCCTCTTCTTTGTGGTGGCGTGTTGGGGAGGAAGCATTAAGAAGAGGGACGCCTCACGTCTTAATAAGCTGGTAAGGAAGGCGGGCTTTGTCGTGGGCAAAGTACTGGAGAGTTTAACATCGGTGGCTGAGCGAAGGGCACTGAGTAGGCTACGGTCAATTATGGAAAACTCTGAACATAGCACCATCCAGAGACAGAGAAGCAGTTTCAGCGACAGGTTACTATCGATGCAATGCTCCTCAAACAGGATGAAGAGGTCAATACTCCCCAATGCCATTAGGCTTTACAATTCAACCGCCAGGACTTAAGAACTTTTTAAAAGCTATTATTAATGCTTTTTGAGATAGTGATTTAGATGCATATCATATTTTTTACTGAGTTAAGTATTGTATGTAATTAGTTTTGCTACAACAAGTGTATGGGACATTGGAAAAAAAAAAGTTGAATTTCCCCATGGGGATGAATAAAGTATCTATCTATCTATCTATCTATCTATCTATCTATCTATCTATCTATCTATCTATCTATCTATCTAATCCTTTCTGTTCTTCCAAATTTAATTTTGGAAGAGTTATTTGTGATAAAAAAAATTCTATCTCAGCAATCTCATTTTGTGATTCTGATTGATATAATTCAGAGTAAATTTTTTTTAAAGATTCATTAATTTCTAAAGGTTTATAAGTAATCTTATTTGCACTTGTTCTAATTGCATTTATTGTTTTGGAAGCCTGTTCTGTTTTCAACTGCCAAGCAAGAATCTTGTGTGATCTTTCACCTAATTCGTAATATCTCTGTTTAGTTCTCATAATTACTTTTTCTGCTCGAAACGTCTGGAGTGTATTATATTGTAATTTTTTATTAACAAGTTGTCTTCGTTTTTCTTCTGTTGTATATCTTTGGGATTCTTTTTCTAATTTTGTAATCTCTTTTTCTAAGTGGTCTATTTCTACCATATATTCCTTCTTAATTTTAGAAGAATAACTTATTATCTGACCCCTCAAATATGCTTTCATCGCTTCCCATAATACAAATTTATCCTCAACTGAATGTGAATTTGTATCAAAAAGAATTGGATCTGTTTTTTCATAAAATCACAAAAGTCTTGACAATTTAATAAAATTGAATTAAATCTCCATCTATAAATCAATTCCTCCTTATCCATCATTATCATTGTCACTATCAAAGGAAAATGATCTGACAGTATTCTTGCTTTATATTCCACACTTTTCACTCTACCCTGAATGTTCTTTGATAATAGGAAAAAATCAATCCTTGAATAAGTTTTATGTCTATTTGAATAAAATGAATAATCTCTTTCTCTTGGATTAATTTTTCTCCATCTATCAATCAGATTTAAGTCTTTCATTAATGATAAAGTTAACTTTATTACTTTTGATTTTGTAACAGCTTCAGTTGACCTATCTAGAACTGGGTCTAAACAAAAGTTAAAATCTCCACCTATTAATATTTTATCATGTGCATCAGCCAAATTCAAAAAAACTTCTTGTATGAATTTTGCATTATTTTCATTTGCTGCATAAATGTTCATAAGAGTCCATAATTCTGAAAAGATTTGACAATGTATAATCACATATCTCCCTACAGAATCAATTAATACATTTTGTATTTTAATTGGTGAGGTTTTATTAACCAAAATTGCAACCATTTTGAGTTAAATGAAGCTGCAATAACACTTCCAACCCAATCTCTCTTTAATTTCTGATGTTTTGTCTCTGTTAAATGTGTTTCCTGCAAAAAAAGCTATTTCTCCTTTCATTTTCTTAATATATGTTAAAACTCTTTTTCTTTTCACAGGTCCATTAAGCCCATTAACATTAAAACTTAAAAAATTAAGTAAATTAGTCATTCATAATACCTTGGGGAATCTCTTTAAAATTCTCCATGTTGCTCTGTTTCTCCCCCCCCCCCAATCATCCAGGCAAAAAAAAAGAAAAATAGAAGAAAGATAATTGATATAGAAAAAAAAATAACAATATACCCCCCCCCCACTAATGTTGTGAATGAAAAGAAACACAACATTACCCCCCTCTGTTTTACGGGTCATGGCAATCGCCATGATTACACACGTGAATCCCGCAGCCATCAATCAGAAGCTCCTCTAGCTCCCCCGCAAATAAAAGAAAAGAGAAAAAAAAGATATGGAATATCTTTTATATGGAATATATGGAAAAAAAGATATGCTAATGGAATGTTGGCCTTTATTACAAAGGGAATTGAGTACAAGAGCAAGGAAATCCTTTTGTATTTGTACAGGGCCCTGGTGAGACCACACCTGGAGTATTGTGTACAGTTTTGGTCTCTAGGGTTAAGGAAGGACATCCTGGCTATAGAGGAAGTGCAGCGTAGATTTACAAGGTTAATTCCTGGGATGTCCGGACTGTCTTACGCAGAGAGGTTAGAGAGACTGGGCTTGTACATGCTGGAATTAAGGAGATTGAGAGGGGATCTGATTGCAACATATAAGATTATTAAGGGATTGGACAAGATAGAGGCAGGAAATATGTTCCAGATGCTGGGAGAGTCCAGTACCAGAGGGCATGGCTTGAGAATAAGGGGTAGGTCATTTAGGACAGAGTTAAGGAAAAACTTCTCCTCCCAGAGAGTTGTGGGGGTCTGGAATGCACTGCCTCGGAAGGCAGTGGAGGCCAATTCTCTGGATGCTTTCAAGAAGGAGCTAGATAGGTATCTTATGGATAGGGGAATCAAGGGATATGGGGACAAGGCAGGAACCGGGTATTGATAGTAGATGATCAGCCATGATCTCAGAATGGTGGTGCAGGCTCAAAGGGCCAAATGGTCTACTTCTGCACCTATTGTCTATTGTCTATTGATATATACAAGTGAAGAAGAAAAAAAATTACTGTCTCTACTCCCAATTAATGTTCCTCAATTATTTTCTTTTTTCTTGTTCCCCTTCTATCATATACTTAAAGTATATTTATGTTCTTCTACTCATAAATGTCCATCAAGTCCGATCCCTATCTCAATCTTCATCTTTAATCCATTTCATTTCTATAATTCTTTACCGCATCTCGCGAGTATTAGGGAGTTCTTGTACAAATTCCTCCACTTTCTGATGATCAGTAAAAAATCTTCTTTCTTCATCATCCAGAAAAATTATCAATGTTGCTGGGTAGCTCAATATAAATTTATAACCCTTTTCCCATAAGGATTTTTTCACTGAATTAAATTCCTTCCGCCTCTTCAAAAGATCGTAACTTATGTCAGGATA